>NC_079337.1:6809820-6842090 GCF_029582105.1 Oenanthe melanoleuca | reverse complement strand
TCCCCTTCAACCACCTCTCACTCTCATTTTCTGTTACATAATATCCTTGCAATTAACTTGGTGGATGGTCTCATTTGCACCTTAATTCCGGCAAAGGCACAGGTCTAACAACTTTAAGAACCACATCATAACCATGACCTTTTATTTTATTTTCTTGGAAAGGTTTTTTCCTGCCCTGTAAGTTGTTTGCTCAGTTATCTGTGAGTTCTCCCCTTCCATTTGTACTCAGTATGGTTCTAATACTCAATAAAAGCCTCAGTGATCTCTTTTCTGCAGTAGTACTAATCACTTTTGCCATTCTACTTTCAACTTTTTTATTAAGAAAGGCTGGGCTGATATTTACAATTCAGCACAACAGGAGATCAGTAGATCAAAGCAGATCAAAGCAGATGGTGCTGAGCACGATCCATTGCCAACCTTGCTTTGAACATTTCAGAGTCCGACTTTAGACTACGTGTCTTCTGGACCAAACATCCCAAACACATGGGTCAGTGCTGTCCAAACAAGTGGTGGGTTTGGACCCTCAAAATTCCATTAAGGAGGAGCAGGAGGGGAGCTATCAGTCTGACATTCTCAAAAAAATATCTTCTAGTTTATATATTTGGTGTAAATCAACACCTGCTAGGAGATAATGCTTCAAAAAAACCACTTACCCCAAAGTGAAGTACTAACTAACGAGCTGGCAAACAATCACATGGTAACAATGAAAGGAAAGAAAAAAATCTCTGAGACTATAAACACCACAAGCAAAGAGATAGATACACTATAATAACAAATTCACTTTTACATGGATTTTGGTTTTGGACATTTAACTTGAGGCAATAAAGTCTTATTTTCTAACCTCCATGTATGATTTCTTTTAGTTCAGTCAAAAAACTCTTCAGTACTAGTAAATGCCTTTTCTTGCTGGCCATTTAAAGATTTCAGAAATGACTCTATTACATTAGTTTTGAACACAGTGTTTGTTCAAGTCTATTGACCTGTCCAAAATTTTACTTCCATTAGTGTTTATCTTATTTGACTACGTATTTTCAGTTATTTACAATATTTCACTTGGTTTTTACAGTTATTTGCACTGGGAGGAAGAAAAAAAAATCCAGGAAAAAAACCCACAGAATTAAAAGACCGCAGCTTTTTTTTATTCCAAGATTTGATTAATCCAATTGTTCAAATCTCTCATTTTTATCTTAAAAGAAGGAAAAAAATTCAACAAAAATATAAAGTGTTTAATGTTGCTATTTTGCAAGTAAATACCATATGAGATGAAACTTATTTTTGTGAGGAGCATCTAAGTCATACCTTAGGCCAAGCTAAGCTTTTTACTCTTCTGTAATTGGGAAGCTTCAGACTTTCAAGTTGTAAACCAAGGCTTTCCCTGGATTCACCACGGAGAATCTATCACAACTGGTTAGTTCAAGTTTTGTGACATTTTCAAGATAGTTTCACAGAATATTTAAGAATAATATTATTTTATTTATATAATATAATATATTATTATATATTATTATAACATATAATATTATATATTATTAATTTAAAATAATATTATTTTTATTCTGTGGCAGATGTACCATGGAAATTGGTTTAATACAGACAGCTATTGCAAACCTTTATCAAATCTCATTCTAGTGACTTAATGTTGGCTAAACAGTCATTTCAAAAACTGAAAATATTTGGAATTTACTACATCTGGTAAATTGCAAGTCTTTGGTCATATCAGATTCTATTATATTGATTTCCTACTTTTTAATTTCATTGCTGAGGTACTTTCATAGTTTATGCAGATATCCAATGCTTTCACCCCCATCCCCCTTGTTTTTTTTGGGGAGAGGGTATTTTTATTTTTTAGAAATGGGAAATAGATATTTAATTTTTACATAAATTGTTATTGCATAATCCATCATGAAAGCTGTACCTAATTTTATACTTGAATGAGGAATCTTTTTTTCAAAAATTCCAAACATATCTCTGAATAACTGCTTTGATAGAAAAAACCAATCGTTGATAATGCCCTCTATGTAACAATCAACTATCCACTCACCTTATGACATAGATGCAAGAAGATAATTTACATGTAAAATAACTTGTGTTGTTTAAGTGGCATCCATTTTTCAATCTGTGTCCTTTTATCACCATTGCATAAAACATTCTTGAAAATGGCTGCGATACCCTGAAAGCTATTTGCAAGAGGTATTATCCAATGTCATAAATACCCTGTGCAGCAAGTGAAAAATTTGTCTGTCAAACAATGCATAGGCTCTTCTTTGAACTTTGAACTTGGACTTGAATTTCCATCTTGAATCAAAGTTAGACTGTATTTACACTTGTCTTCTGACTAACCCATTTTTCTTCTAAGCAAAGGAACAAAGGAGGTCTCAATAACTGTTTAATAAATTACTGTAGAACAGTAATGCTATGACTGAAATAATTCACATCACAAAAGCTGATTTAAATGTGGAAGCAGTCTTAGGATTGGTTTCAGATCCTCTTACTTGTGATATTTTCAGTAAAATCAAGTATAGCCTGAAACACAAACCCTAGACAGCACATAAACACATTTTTGTGGAGTTTTTTGAGTTTGTATATAGAAGGATGCTTCAATTGCACATCTACAAAAATAATGTAAAAAGCCAACTTCCTCACAAAAGTCTCTTAGATTAAAAAGTTCATGATTTACTTAAATACAGCAAAAACTAAAATCCAGTTCATCAATCAGTGTTCACCAGGATACTTCCATTGAGGTCAAATTTATGCTAGCTAAGAATCCAGCCATAGATTTAATGACCTAATTGGCAATGAAGCAGAAAGATAGGTTTACCAAATCCACAGTGAGGAAAAAGAAGCAAAAATAGAAGGAAAGAAATATTCTGGCAGCAATCCAGCCTTCATAACTGAACTAATGTTCAATTACTTTGAAATGTTTTATGGAAATAAATGTTAGTTCTACAGGAATCCCAAATGAGTTCATTACAATCATTGCTATTAAAACAAAGTGCTACTAATATGCCAAACAACTGTGATTGCAGTTTCATAAACTAGTGTTTAATATCCATCAGAGATGAACAAAAAACTTCTGTAATAACTAAACATAATGATGTGTCTAATTTGAAATTATGACATGGATGATAATGTTAATTAGCCTTCACACATACTGCAATGTGTAAAAGACAAGGGAATACCTAAAGGTTACTGAAGTATCACAAAACTACTCTTATGGTGTTTTATATCATGAGAATCAGAAAACCATAAAATCATTAGATCATATAATTATTCACTTGTTTTCATTTGATTTTTTTCCCAAACCCAAAGTGTTTATGAGCACATTCTTTTCCTTAGAAAGTTTTAATTAGGATAGAACCTAAAACATGGAATTCAATCACCATTTTCAGATTCCTAAATGATAGGTAAAAAACCCCGTCAATTAAGTATTTTCCAAACACATGCTATTAGTAGATATCAGTTCCCCACAAATGGCAAAACCATGAAATCATGTGAAACTGTTCAGCCTGAATGTTCCCATGGGTCTTTCCAGTGGAGAACAACACATTTTTGTTATAATATAATGGGCAATTTTAACTGAAAATATATTTACCAAACACTTGAACAGGCACCACAGTAGGTACTGAAATTTCCCTAATGGAAAAGGTTTCACTTAAAACACACACACACACACACACACACACACACACAAACACAACTTAGCCACAGATTTTCAACATTGCATATCTGTGGAGTTAACAGTCGAAGCAGCATCAGAAGGACAATATCTACACAGAAAATGGTGCCACTCATGCTTTACATTCTAAGAGTCCATGCTTTCTACAACATCTGACAGTTTCCTATCTCACTTTGTAGTCTGAGTGGAAAATTACCAATGAGCATTTAGGATATATATATATATACACACACATATACAGACAGATACAGACATACATACATTGGTCAGAACCTATTCAGAGACAATTCATGAGAATAACAAAGATAATTGTAAATACTATGGACTTACAAAAATGTTCCAACATTCAATGAGCTAACTTTCAGGAGCGATATATCTCAAAAGAGATCTCTTTTTTATTAAAGGACTGAAAGAAAATAAAACAAAAACAGCAACAAAAAAGAGATAAGAAAGAAGATATAGAATTCCTGTAGTGTGGAAGTTATTGTCCTCTAAGCAATTAGAGATACACTAAATTGTCTAGAGCAGCTGATACTGCATATAGCCTTTGTCATCTTAATCATACTCGTGAAAATTCCTCCAATCAACACAATTAAGAAAGTATAGGAGTAGTTTACCAATATGTGCCTACAGCTCTGGATTTTGTGTCCTTGCATTAATTTTATATGCTACCTTTAGTAGTAACTTAATACAGAACTCTAAAACTGACCTAACCAGAAGACAGTACTTTCGAGCACTACTAGCTGTGCCAATCTTTGTTGGAGCTAAATAATTCTGTTTCCAAACAACCTCCAGATCTGTCCAATACCAGCTAGTTTTAAACACAGAACACACTTTACATCTTTTCCTCTCACTCGATGCTCTTTAGGTTTAAAATTGCCTTATCCAACATACGCAGTGTACTGAGTGATTGCAAATTGCCAGAAGATTCCAAGTACACTTCAAGAACTATTCAGATACATCAAAAGCTTTGAAACCATTTTTCTTAGATCTGTATTTGTACACTATTTTTCCAAATTAGATTCTAGAATTGCTTCTTCTGAGAGAAATTTAGGCTACGGATTTTCTAGTTAAAGACATAATTAGCACTGCATAAGAAAAGCTGTTTTGCAAAGGACGGGGATGCAGAAAGCGATTTTCCAAATTGAAAAGGATTTTAATGATTCAAAATATCCTCTAAATAGTCTTTTCATGATAGTCATTTCATAACACAAACAGGGAAAATGGTACCATCTAAAACGAATAATAGAATAAAGCAAAAATATCTTGTTCCAGTAAATCGATGGGGAAAAAGGAAAAAAGGAACATTCAGTAGTGTTGATATTCCTCTTTTACTCTCCCATTTCTAGGGGTTTTGTTCAAAGTTTTATTTGAAGATAATGTTTCACTGAATGTAACTTTTCTCTTTCCCAATCCCAGTAGCCGCTTCTTGTAAACATCAGCATTTTTGCAGATGTGATTTTGATAAGGTTTTAAATCACAATTCTGTTTCTGAGATTATTCATCTGAAAGGCCACCACACCACAATATATTTTTGCCATTCTTAAAACACCACTGATACTTAGAAAAAAACCACTTGTTTCAAAACTTCTTTCAAATTGTTTCAAACAACTCTTGCTACTCCTTGAAACATCACACAGAAACACCAGAGAAACAAAGTGTCTTCCTTTTGCCAATAATATTTTCAGTGCAACTGTTCCTTTTTTTCCTTCCCCATTTTCTCTTGACCAATTACTTATTTATACTTCAACTGTGGTTTATCTTTCAGACTACCAGATAGAAAACAACTTCAGGTGAAACATCTACTAAGGGGTAATATTCTTTTGCATCCTCCAGTTTTTGATCAGAAATAATATTCTCTACCAAAATCACCCAAACAGTTAGAAGAAAAAAAAATAATTGTTTTTGTTTTTTTTTTTTTTTTTTTCCATTTTTTTTCTGATGGAACATCATGTAACAGAAGAATTTTCACTTGGATCTGATTGCAAATGGAAATTAAAACAATTTCATAGAATTAGATGACTAAATAAGCAAAAGTCTCTATGCTTTAGAACATTAAACAAATTTGCAACAATTACCTGGAGAAAAATTGCCTTATTTTTTAAAATTTCTGTCGACACCCTTGCACTTATGAGAAGCCCAACAATAAAATAGAAAAATTTTAGGGGAAATAAATACATTAAAAAGAAAAAAAAAGATACTTAGAAAGTTGTTTAAAAGTAGGAAGTTTAGCAGAAACATTGAAAAATTGTATGGGAAACACATTTTTATGGGGAAAAAACCTATTAAAATGCTAACTATTGAAGTTTTTATATACCATTAGTAGAATTACAATTCCTAAACTGTGTCAAGTATAAACATAAAAATATAATCACAGAGAGTATTTATGCACAGAAAAAATATTTTCTGGGCTTCCAGGATTGTGGAATACTTTTAAGAAAAAATGGTAGGCACAAAATAAGGGCCTGCAATTATAATAAGTTTTTCTGCTGTGGAAACTGCTACTCAGCAGTAAATAGAAGCAAAAATAATTATTTCTTGCCAAATAAATTTCAACTTTACATTTTATCATTCCAACAGTTTTATTAAACAGATATAAATATTTTGTTCTCACAACTTTGAAAGCAGAACCATGTGAATTAGTAGTTAATTCAGATTTAAAATTAATGAGTTTTACCACGTTGATTTCTTTCCAATTTTCTTGAATAGAATTTCCTTTAAATAGTCTTTCACATAATGCATAATCTTATAAGTCCCAATTGAGCAACAATGAAGTGTCGTTAGTCTTTGTCACCCCCTAATCATTCATGTTGCATTTAAACAATCAACATAAATTGCTGCCTTGGGAAATTATTTTGGAGTTATGGAAGAAATATGTGCCAGTTTAAGTTGTAGTTTGTTCTTGTAAAGCATTTTATACTAAAGAAGCATACAAGTGTGTTTTCCTATTAAATTACTTTTTTTTCTTCTGCTAAGTGTGGATTACTCCTGACATATGTTAAATCCTAACTGCCTACCTACTTCATAACAGCTCTATTTAAAACCAGCATTTTTTTACAGAGGTGATAATGTAGATTTATATATTTTAAAGGAACACTTCAAAGTAATCCCAAAGACAAAAAGAAATCTAACCAATAAAACATGCAGAGGTTTTTTGTTTTTTTTTTTTTTCACAAACAAGGAATTTCACAGGACAAGTGCCTATTTCAAGGGATTTCTTTAATTTTCTCCATACCTCATTATCAAGTTATCTGTTTCTGGCATTTTGACAGGTTTTATAATGGAGCCAGCCCCTTGTTTGTTGACCTACCAATTAAGCAAAACTAACAAATAAATCAGAATCCACCTCTGGGCAGTGGGCCAGCACAAATCTCACCTACCACTTAGATGGTGGTTTTGACTCATTCTGAGAATAGATTGCAGATAAGCATGTCATTATGGCTAAAGAGTTAGGAAGCTTGACTGATTTTTTAAATTTTGGACTTACTGATTTATAGATTATTAGATAACTGTGAAAAAAAAATACCAACCCAAAAAACTTTACTAAACTTCAAGTATGAAATAAATAAAATAGAGAATAATACATAAATAAGGTTGAAATTCACAGTTCACAGATGTCTCAATCACCATTAAGTCTTTATTTTTCTCTCACAAGATTTGTAGGTTCCTTCACAGATGCCTCAGTCACCATTAAGTCTTTATTTTTCTCTCACAAGATTTGTAGGTTCCTTCTCCATCCCTAAATCTTAAAAAACGAAAACTGAAGCTTCAAGATTAGAGCTCCCAGTTCCACACAGGGGATCTGGAAATACAGAAATTTCAAGTCTCCTACAAAATACCTTGGAATCTGACCCATTATGACACACCCAAGAACATCAGTCCTGTGTCAGGGACCAGAGAGGTTCAGGGAATCCCAGCTCTTGGCTCAAGTCAATTGCATTACCATGGCAGAGAACTTGGGACATAGCAGACACAGGAGAGCTGAACGACCCCAACCTCCTTCTGAAAAGACTGCCTAAAGATTTAGAAGCCCAGATTTCCAACAGAACAAACATGAGAATGTTTAAGAAGCCAGTAGGATTTGCTTTATTTTGTTTTTAAATAGTTGTGGTTTTGCAAGGCATTTGAAGTAAAAGTAATAAAAAATATTGCACAACAAGTCTTGTTTTGCTGCACAGCTCCCTAACTAGCTCTAGTTTAAAGGATCTGTTCCTGAATAGAGTTCCATCAGTTCTGTCATTCCCATATCCTTAAACATTTGTAGAAGAAAGTTTTCAAAGAACCAAGACCCCTTATTGAAATGTCTCATGAAAAGAGGAAAAAAATCTTTTTAAAAGAGCTCACAATTATTCAGAGGTTTCACTTTTAGTTACTTAATGATGCAATTCAACTGTGATCAAAGCACAACAGCTAGATAATTCAGGATAGAGATGGAGTTAATTCACTTAGGTATGATACTACTTTCTTAATGACCTTATTTCAATGGAGTCTCAATTAGTTATTAGGTTATTTTACTCATTACTCCAATAAGCTGTCTGCAGGCAATTAACATGTCATGTCACAAAAACATAACTTTATTTTTTTTTTTTTTTTTTTTGCACAGCAAAAAAGTAATCAAACACTTGAAGCTCAGTGAATTGGAAATTTATTTTTGTTTAGGGGACTGAATGACGATAATGGGAAAAAAATTTTACCATTAGAAAAAGCCATTTATTGGTGCCGGACCCAGTTTTCAATTCTGATTGCCAAACATGGATTTCCCTTCATAAGCTGCAAACCCCTCTCTGCAACACTACATACTGCACAAACTGCTGTAGAGATTTTTTGTTCCACTTTTTAAACCAACAACAACAATAGACTTCTTGCCCTGATTTAGCTTTCTCTGGTTTCTAGGCTCTTAAGTACCCATCCCTCAAACCAAAATGCAGTAGTAGCGTTAGAAATTAACTAACTTTTAGATACAATTAAATGGGGAAGAAGTCATTGAAGCAAAAGGAAACTTTATTAGTAACGATTCAGCTGAGGCAGGTGTCTGTCTCTCCCCCAAGAACCGAACACAGACACTTCACAAAAAAATGGCAACTTTTTATACTCTTTCCCCACCAGAGTGATTCCTGTCACCTTGGATAGGTATTCCAGAATTGACATTCTCTCCCAACCACCTACTCTTCTGTCCCCTTCTCTCTCACCCCCCGCCTTCGTTTCTGGTCCCATCTTCAATTCACAACACTCAACAAACCAACCAGAACAAATCCAAGACACTAACAACAACACACAGAACCAAAACCTTTCACTCTTTCACTTAACAACCTTTCAGCTTCACCAAAATATGGCCTCATCTCTCACAGCAGAAAGCAGGATAAGCAGAAAAGGGGAAGATTTTGGCTGTGGCATTACAAACCTCATTACCTCTGGGATATACAATTTAGACTACTCAGACATACTGGGCCTGGAGAAGCCAGGCAGAAGTGCTTACTGGAGAAAAGCAGAATAAACTTATCCTTCTAAATGTATTTCCCAAGAGACCAGATCCCACAAACTTTATCAGCCTAGCAAAAGTCAACAAGAGTGGGTCAAACCAGCTTGGAGGAAGAATAACGAGCTTGACAGCCAGCACTGCTGGGGAAGGCATACAGGCAGCTATGGAGACAGCCTGGCTGACAGGCGTTTTTATTGTTTTGTTTTTAACTGTAGTCTGATAAAGTAGGATGATCAAACAGAAATGCACATTCATAAAGTCATTCTCTGACTCTCTGAACCCTCTTCTCTGTTATTTATGGCAAGATAGGAGGTCAAATCAGAGAGGTTTTACTTGATGAAGAAAAGCTGCAGGAAGGATTTGCTTAATTCCAGAAAAGGGGAAGTTTCTTCTTAAAAGAAAATTACTAGGCATGTCCTTAAGGACTAAGAAGTTTCCATCAAATTTGATTTCCAAATGCAATTTTGCATAGGTAATTATTCTTTCATCCAATCTGAGTATTTGACTTTTAATTTTTAAAAATAGGTATTTTGAAGGAATCCTTTGCTTTTGGCCCAAATAGTAACACCATACCTTATTCTGGGGTTGAAGAAGACTTAATTTTATTTATCCAATGGGTGACTGATGGCAGTATGAAAATTCAAAGAAATTTCAGAAATTTTCAAAAAGTTGAACTCAGATTGAGAGTCGTTCAGGTATCACAAGATTAAACTTTTTCCCTCAGGTGCCCAGTACAGATGTAAATGCCATATGACCACTGCTATAAGAATTTACAAGATGCTAATTCTGATTTACAGGATTGGCTTAGAGTCAGATTAACCTTCTCCTGTGAAATTCTTAATCACAGTGTGCCCAAATAGATGTTTAACATCATCATTATGTTATCATCAACCTTGACAGTGTGAGGTATTTACATTTGTCAAGCAGTGTTTGGCACTTTACAGGACAGAAGTGAAATTTTAGCTTTTGGGATGAAAAGAAATGGAGTGCAATAGATCAGTTTGGGAAAAAAACAATATTAAAAAAAAAAAATCTTCTGCTGTAAGGGATTAACCACCATGGGGAATAAATCCAATTCCCTGCTATCCTAAATAATTCTGTAGGAACTTCAATATTTTAGGAACAGATGATGTATTACTATTCCCAACTTTTAGGCTCTACAACCCTGTATTTTCTTAATTTCTCTATGGTGCAAGACAAGTGTCAGATTCCCAATTTTTTTCATATGTCATACCACTGTTATCTTGTCATTCCACAAAAGTTTCTTCCACAGGCAGAGCTTATAATTATACTCACATCATCCTCCCAACTGGTCCCATACAACCAGTAAGGGCAAAAAGTCTATTAGTGACTGATGTTAGCTAAAAGCAGAAACAGAAGGGGGTAGGGGCAGAGAAGGCCATTTCAGTTTTGTGCTGAAAGCAATTTACTTGTATCCAAACACTCTTCTACTCAAAACCAAAACAAAACACATCAGTCAGTCCTACAGGTTCTCTAAAGATAGAGAAATGGAATTCAGCTCTTTGAACCCAGGCTTCCCAAACACTGAATTAATGTATTAGCCAATTTGCCCCTCAAGCTAAGGAGGGTCAGATCTAAATCTCCCCCTTTCTAGAATAGCTTATTCATTCTGCTACAGCAGAATTGAGGAAATTCGGTCAAGTAGCAAAGGTTCTCTCTTTGGAGAAGAGTCCTTACTCTTTGGAGTGCTCAAGTATTTTATCTTAAAAATGCAATAAATAGGTATGCACAGAGTCCCTACAAAAACTAAACCAGATTGGAAGTGACTGTCTTCACAAAGGCATCAGGTAACACCACTTATCTGTCAAGATTAGACAATGAATGAAGCATTCTGTCTTGCCTCTGAGCTATTTTCTGAACAGAATCTGGTGTCATGAATATAGTAAACAAAAAAGCCTTCAGGAGAAAATACATTCCAATATTAAAATCCCCATCATTATGAACTCTTCAGAAAACAGTTCAAAAGCTAAAGGCTTCCCTTGGCTACTTTTTTTAACGGGGAAAAAAAGGTTACTAGCAACAGGGAATACAATCATCCAGCAGTATTATTTTGGACAGTTTCTAGTTTCTATGCTTAATAGCTCTCAATTAACTCAGGCAGAAGAAACCCATTATGAAATTACTGTAGAAAAATAGAATGCAGTACTCCATGCAAAAATTAAACTACATGAATATATTTGCCAATGCCAGACACTAAAAAGTAGCGTAGAAATGGATAAACCAAGGCTGAACCAACTGTGTTTTGAGAGAGGTGGGGGACAAGAAGAGGGTAACTTGTTTACAGACAAAACTTGCCATAGTAAGACAGTGAACATCACAAATGAGTTTAAATTTCTAAGTATGAAGGGTTTTTTTAGTTTGTCTGGAAAATTCTGGATGGTAGATAAAATTCTCTGATCACAAACAGAAGTCAGAAAACTAAAAAATACATCTATAAAACCACAAATTTCAGCATCTAAGCAACTTCCAGTTCTCAAAAGCACAGCAAAAAATTTCTGACCATAATTTTTCCTAGGGTGAGGAAGCATCAGGAGGGTCCATGCTTCTTTCTATTTGGGGGCTCATCTCTCTTCCTTGCATTCACAGTTCATGACTGCATAGAAACACTTAGATTTTCCAAAGTTAATAGCTGAGCACTGATATTTCCCATGCTCAGGTTTGCTTTGGAGAAGAGTTTATTGAATAAAGTTCTGAGAAGTAGTCATTGTGCAAATGCTGTATGAATATCTCCGGCAATATTAAACTCTCCAGCAAGTAGAAGTGTTCAGACTATTCAGAGAACTATTTAACTCAATTCATCTGCCATTTATTACCTTTTCTAATTAATGTTCTCTCGAGTAATAAAATACAGGGCAAAGCCACCTTAGGGAAGAATAACAAAACATCTGGTAGAGGGACAGCATCAGGAGTCAAAGAAAAAGTGTGTTACAAAGTAAATCATCATCTCTATTGTAAATCCAAACCTGGATGAAGTGGTTAATGGCATATATGTTGCATGTCAGGTAGCCACAACCACAGCTCTGCTGGTCATCACAAAGGCTTGGTCTTGAAGTAATTGCCAAGTTAATTGGAAATGAGTAATTATTCACTGCTATTAAAAATGTACAGTCTTTTTAAGGTTTTCCCTAATGCATGTTTTTCTCACACATTGGGAGTAGCTTTTCATTTCTAGGATATATTTTTTTTTCTGACTTCAGGGTGACTCTGAATATTGTTCTAAAGCAAGTTAGAGGAAGCATACTGTGCTATTAAGATACTGTTTGCTCAGTTGCTACTCTGTGGAGATGGATGATGAAAAGCACAATTCTACTCCTGCCCAGCAGGACCAAGAATTGAACTGGCCTCAATCACAACTAGAGCAAACCTCAAAGCTGCATTTGGTCAGTCAATTTATTTCTTTTGTAAGACAGGAGTTAGAAAATAGGAATAGGAGTAAGGAAGTTCAGAGCTTTACAAAGACAGGAAAATCACTTAACAACCACTGTCACGGGCTAAACAAACTGGACTTGGAGAAATTAAGTTATTGCAAGTTATTATAAATATTTAGTTCCTGATAAGGGTAGTGGCAAACCAATACAAAAAAGGAACAAACATTTACAAGCTTCAGAAAAACACCTTTGCATCCCATTTTCCAAGCTCAGCTTCACCCCAGGGGTGTACAGGGTAAGCTTATTCAGAGGCTGCTGTTCTTTTGGGGAAATATATACTCTTAGGTGAGTATATCCACTCCAGGGCACAGAGATTTCCTTGTCACTGCTTTTTCCCTCATCCTCTCAGACACTAGAAGACGGCTGGACAATAATCTGGAGGCTCACTTTTGGACTTTGCTGGAAACATTAGACATTTTCTAGCAAAAGCCAAATACTTAAAAGGACTTATACTAAACATCCAACTTCAGTGTTCCTCCCCCTTCTCTGCTGTTTTCTACTCTTAAAAACCTTTTCACAGAGGCACCATCATCTTTGCTAGTGAGCTCAGCTGTGTCCTTAGGTGGGTTCCCTTTAGAGTTGGCTGAAGCCAGCTGGTTTGAACAACCGTGGTCTCTCACAGAGGCCAACCCTGCTGCCCCTTTGTCCTCCCCCCTAAAACAACACCTTAATTTTCCCACATAAATCCAATTCAGATAATGATCCTTATTAAAACAGCATTTTCAGCAATATTTTTCTAGAAAAATATGTGAATTTAATGCAAATGGTGAAGTCTAGTGTAAATTTAGCAAATGCGGAACAGGAAAATCCATAGGGCCTTAACTCAAGCATTTTAGAAAATGCTAAACAGCAGTAAGAATATTTTCCCTGGGTCACAGTTAGTGTGTAAAATAATGCAGTAATCCATTCATAATTGATAGCATCTACCTGAGTTTTTCTTGAGCTCTGAACCAATGTAGACAATGAGCACATTTGTACTCTGCCTGCCTAAGAATGCACAGGTAGCTATCCCACTTCCCCATTTCTGGTGGGAAATACTGGGGTGAGAATGGAAAATGAAAACTGTTTCCACCAAATTCTGTCATTTTTCAGACTTCCAATGCACAGCAATTCTTGCTGCAGAGAAAACTCAGCAGAAAAGTTTCAAGATACAGAATCTAACCGCACAGGCCTAAATCAGATAAACCTTTGCTTTACATCTCTGCACACTCTCTAGATTTTTTCAGGTTTTAGAGTAACCAATGTTTACTCTATATTTTAAAAATGCTCCCTTCATACCTCCTATGTTATGAGAAGCATTAGGGGTTTGCCTGTAACATCAAAAGGATGAAAGTTGTGAAGCTGGGGGAAAAAGAAAACATTATTTTTTTTGTTACTTCTCTAAGCTGGTCACAGATTTCAGTGAGAAACTCCAGAAGCAAAATGATTCCCTGTGCTCATTCCTGTTGCAGGATTTAGAACCTCATTTCTTGTCAAGTGAAACTTCATGAATAAAAATGACACTGAGCCTCTGCCCTTTATCCTTTACAAAGACATCTATGAAACTCTTTTATCCTGTTCAACCCATCAAACATATGCTCAGAAAATTTGACTAAATCTGCCAACAAACCAAGTTCTGTAATAAAATATAAATCTAGTTACTTGAAAATAAGGGCTCACAAGCCTTCAAAGGAAAATCATTAGGCAGCCTTATGAAAAAATCAGTAAGGTTACTGATACCAAAATTCCAAACAGAACTCAGAAAAATCACAGATTTCTTTATAGCAGCAACTGCTTTTAAACATAAGTTATGGGATAACATGGTTACGACAGGAAAAAAAAAAACAGCAAAAATGCAGAGATTTTCAAGTTACACCAGCTTTAAAAAGATGTATTCTGAAAATGGATTTAAGTTCACATGGAATAAGAAATTACAAAGCAGATTTAACACACGAGTCTTTGTGGAACTCATTCTCACTCTTGCACTTTGTCTTTCACAACTATCTTTCATTTTACTGTTTAAACTCACATGAATCTGGCAGCTCTCTGAAGAGGCTTGATGCTTCTGCCTTAAATGAGTTAAGCATGCTAGAGATAATCCTTAAAACTCTAAGAATATTATAAATAAATACATATTAGAGAAAGAGGGCATTAAAAAGACCTTCAGTAAGGTGAATGTGACAACACCACAGAACACAGCCTAGAGCTCTACCACTACATTAGGTTTAAGATCAAACTACATCCACCATTTAGCAGCAGTTGGCTAAAATGACATACAGAACTGGCCTTAAAAAGAAAAATGGCTTTTGAAAAAGTTTTGCTGTTATGCATGTTTACAGTTTGTTTATAAAAACCTCAACCTTTTCAGTAAATTCCTACTTCTATTCTATGGTTCTTCTAGGAAAAAAACAAACTTTCATGCTCCAGAAATACTTAATGACTCTCCAGGAAGGCTTTTTAAGCTACCATTTCCAATAAAGAAACATGTTAATGTCACACTTTAGCTACTGGCAGCTCCTATTCTTGCTTTTGGATGCTATACCCATATAACTCTATTATAACCACTCCCTCCACATCAGCTCAATTCTTTTTAAGAGCACAAGACAGAATATTATCCCTTCAAAAATTACTGCCCAGCTTTAAATTTCATGGCTGTCATATGCAATATATTGAATGCAGGGATTAGTAATGCCTCCCAGTGAATTTCAGAGACAATAACATACATTTTTTACCAATAAAGATTTAATACAGCCTTTGGAATCTTTCTTAATTTGCTTTCAAATGAAGGTAATAAATTTACTGGGATTTCCTCACATTTTAGACGAAAAATGAAGAGACTGTGTTTTTCTAAATTGGGTTCTATCCAACACAAAATTAAAATGTTACTATGCTTTAATATACAGCAGTAAACATCTTTGCTTCTACTTTTTTATTTTTTCAGAGATGATTTATCATTCTCCCTAAACTGGCTATAAAAGATGGTACCGAATTCTTCAGCCTTTGACAAGAAGAATCACATCTTTAGGCTTTTTCAGAAAGCTGGCACAGAGATAGCTGGGGTAGAGCTTTAAGAGCACTGACTGCACACACAAAGCTAGTTTAGAGTAGCTGGTGAATTTTAAATCTGCCCCACAGCTGACTGCACTAACAAGAAATGATGCACTAGTCCTTCCCACAAAGGGAAAATCCTGACGTAGCTGGCAGAACAAAGCTTGCAGTTATCTGTATTCCAGGCTGGGGGTTGAAACCTGGTGGGAAATAGCTTTTGATGAGGGGGCAAAGGCAGTCTGTATTCAAATCCAGCTCCTGCATTAAGAAGTGCCCACAACACTGCCTTTCACTCACAGACTTTAACCTCTGCTCATCTCAGATATCAAGCTTGGGCAGCCTCATTCTTTCTGGAGGTTTTCTATGTAGCTTTGGAAACCACTGCTGAGCACAGGCAGTTTCCACTATTTCTTTGTCCCCTAGGTAACTTTTCATCTTTACTACATTGTTCTTCTAAGTCTACATATTTTATACAGAATCCATACATCTTATTTTCTCCCCTTCCTTTGGAACTTAAAGTGGTGCAACACACACCACAGAGTACAAGAAAAAGGGCTTCTCCTCCTGCTTCACTTCTTTAGAGAAGTTCTCAAAATTCTCAAATAGAGATTCTTCCATTCTGTGATTCAAAAGCAACTTCAAGCATTAAGCAGATGGCACTACACGCTCAAGAGTTTACATGACAGCTGCATTTCCTGAGATGAAGGCAGCTTCTTCCCCTCACTACTCACTAGTCCCTTTTTCTTTCCTGTATAGAAAGAATCTGAATCTGACTGCTTGACGAGCTCCAGTTGTCTTTCTGGCTCTAATGATTAACTCTTTTCTACCTGGCATCTTAAATTTGTCAAGGGCCCTTGAAAGGGATTTAATATCTGTAGACTGCCCCAGCCCCATGTTCAAAAGCTGGAAACAAAAGTTTCTCAACCCATCACAATGAATTTAGATTTTTAAATCAGTTGCTAGAGCTGATGAAAATACACATACTCAAACATGGAGCTGAGATGTTTACACAGATTACCTGAAATTTGGATTATCAGTTAAGTCATGACTAGGGGTAGAGGCTAGGTGGATTCCTAGAATTTTCAGGAACAGATAAAAATGCCATGTTTTCAAATATATGCTTCTCTATGAACTTTTCTCTCATTTATATATGCTTTGAATGACAGAAGGCTTATAAGAACATTACTTTAGCAGATAGCAAAAAAAAAATTTTGAAATAAGATTTTTGGGTTTTCACATTTCTGTGGTTTTGTATATATTCTACTATTTCACTGTCTCTGGGTGGCATAAGATTATCACTCCAAAAGTGTATGAGAAAAGCACCTCAAATAATTTGTAGTTAACAATGAAATATAATTATACTGAAATATATCATGGCAAACCGATAATTGAATCTTCTAAAATGTGATTCTTCTCGTGCCAGTAAGAGGAACTGATGAGAAACAGAAAAGAGTGTGATATGTGCTGCTCAAATAGCAGATATTCACCTTCACGTGCTCTCAGACCAGAGGTCTGAAAAGGTTAGCAAAAATATGTGAGATACCTGTAGGCTGTGTTCAAGAGAATGGTTACACACTAAATAATTTAAAATTTTCATTAATGACCAATAATTGTAATTCCAAGCTAACTGCTCTTGGCCCATCATAAAGAAAGTAAACTACTGTAATAATGTGCTGTTTTCAGACATACCAATGTGTAGCTGAATTTTGAATTTTTTGGAAGCTGGTTCACTTGGCATAATTGTTTCACAGATACAGGGTAGTTTGAAAAGAGTAAAAAAAAAAAAAATCCTCTTGCTAGTCTTATGTCTAGGATGATTTCTGTCTTAGTTTACTGCCAGAATCAGAGATTGTCTACCTTTAACACAGTCACAGTACAGCAAAATCAAAATGTTTTTATTTCCTATCTGATGGACCTTCCCATCCTGACAGATAATGGTCAGATAACCAAAACAGAAGATCCTCCAGCACCAGTCCTTAGAGCAGCCTTAAAAAAAAGTGATTGCAGAGAGGTCCTGTTCATAGACATACAGTTTAGCTCTAAGCACAGCTTTACATTTACCCCATGTGCAGCAAAACCTTTAAACATATCTGTGTTTATGCTCCTGAATCAGAGCCATAGCTAGGCTATCAGAAAGCATCTGTTCTGATGCTGCCTCAACCTGGTTTAGCTCCCAAATTTTCTGTTTAACATAGGAAATTTAAGTCTATGCCAAGACTTGTTTTCTAGAGTTACTTGTCACCAGGATGCAGATGGATAATGCTGCAATTTGTAATTCATATGAGCAACATCCCACCCATTGCATTTCTTAAACTCTATGTGCTTTAGATCAGATTTTTACCTAGGCTGAGAGAGCTTTGATCCTGGTTGGGGCTGGGAAAAAAACCCTGTAGGCTGAAAAGTAAATAGTAACAGGAAAATAGTCATTGGTACTACTAGCATGCTATCATGGCATGTGTGCTGACAACATACTCATCAAGGAATGATAAGAGTACCCAGGAACCAGACAGGTTTGCAGGGGTTAGCTACATAAATGAAATCCTTTGTTTTACATTTAATTGTAAAAAGAAGACAAAGGTAATAAAAAGAACTCTGAGAGGCAAATGTCTGTGACCATAATGATGGATTTAAGTACAGGGTCAGATTGGCAGATGAGTTATAAATTGTCATTGATGGAGTTATGACAGTTTCCTCTCCTGAGAACTTGTCCCATGTAAGTTCACAATTATAAGATCAAAATAACTAGAAAAACTATTAGGTTTAGTTTCAAATTGAGGCAGCAAATGTTATGATATTGGTGGTGTGTATCAAGTAGCCATCCTCCACGCAGACCTTTTTATATCTTAAAAATTTTATGCATTATATGTAGATAAGTATTGCCAGAAGCATTTTCTATTACCAGATACTACTGTAATGAAAGATAGGGATGGAGCTTGGAAGGAGACATTTGTCATATTTCTTTCTTGAATTAGTTAATAAAAATTCTTTTAATAAAGCCCTGAATACCAAGAGGGCTCAGCTTTTACATTAGCAGCACTGGTACTTTATATCAGGACCTGTTCCAGAAAAGGTATTATTTCTCTTCATAATTATTTCCTATTAATACTGCTAATATCATTGCAGAGTATTTTAACAGAACTGTCTTTGATGAATTTTAGAAGTAGAAATGAAACTGTGGGCTAAAGTTGTTCTTTATAGCCAGCTCTCATTTGAAGTGGAAATGAGGGATTTTCATTGACCTCATTTTCTTTGTTCTTGTGGTGGTGGATAGCCACTTCTGAGGAGTGCAGGAAATACAGCCCTTGCTTCTGGCCCAAGACCACTATCTCTACACTGATATTATTCATTTGCACAATTAATTACAAAGGAGTGCTGGGATTTATAGCAGAAATAAGGTGACAATGAAAGGCTAGAAGAATTAAGCCCTGTGGAGCTTTCAAGTAGCAAGAAGTCAGGTTCCTGAGCTTACTCAATGAAGCCTTTTGAACATGCTTAAGCCACATTAAAGCCAGTTGCTAGCCATCATCCCTTTCTTTTGGAAGCTGTAACATGTTCAAGTTGGAAACAAAATCTAAATTCTAAGTTTTAGAAACTGTATGAGAAGGAAATGCACAGTTGGAACAGCCCTGTATCCAAAGCAGCAAACATTTTGCTCCTCTTTCCCTGAAAATGGTAAGATACATTAGGAAATTACATAAATGCAGGTAACAAGGGTTCTAAAACATTATTTGTAGGTCAGGAGGCAAAAAGAGCACTATAAAATTTCATTTAAAAATGTTTTTAAAGATCTTTACCTTGCTAGAAGTTACAAATAGGAAAAAACATGCTGATCTTTGTAAATAGCCAAAATTATTGAAGCCTTGAGACACCAGACAGAGTAGCAACACTCATGTTCCCCTATTCTTCCTGTAAGTATTCCTTAATTACTAATTAAAAATTTGTGCAATATACTAGCTTTATCCACATCTCCTTGTGGCCTAAATAATTATCTCTTTTTGCATCTCTCCATTTTTTAAATATGTAGCTGCCATAAACAAGACTGGATGTGTGAGGTCCAGATTATTCACATTATCCTTTATTGTGCATGATCCTGGAGATAAAACTGGAGTTGACATATTCACATTAACAGTCAACAAATTGCTTGTGAGAATTTCTGGTTCAGATCTGTAGGAATATTGCCCAAGAAATGACTTTTAGTCCAAGCTTAGATTTACCCTTAAGCTGCTATTTTATTTATATATACATATATATATATATATCTATATAAATTTACTCTTCCATGCAATACTTTGTACCAGTACAGGACCAACTGTGTTAGCCACGGAGTTGAAGTCAGTCAATTGTTCACAGCACTGTTTAGCTAACTAAAGTTTCTTGCTGTCTACCACAATACTCATTATCCAATTCAAATGAAAACTGTGGGGAATATTTGTAATAATATATTAATGTACACATCAGAAACAGCACAATTATCTTACATTACTTCTAACACATTTTTAAGCTGTTCCTGTATTTCAGTGAGCTTATCAAGTTTATAATGCTCAACAAAAGTTTGTTATGGTGATGATTTGTGCAACTTTGAAGTGCAATTATAAAAGCCTATAATTTCTTTGTATTACAGAATTATTCATATTACCATATTACTAATCATTCCACATTAGTCATCAGTTCTTTATGAAATAAGAGAGAAAACAGGCCCTTATCTTCAGGGTGTTAATGAATACATTTAAGTAGAAAAAGAAGATTTAAGTGGTTACTTATTTTACTTTTTCACAGGGACAAAAAAGAAATTCAATATTATTGTTGAAAAAGCAGAACTTAAAACTGGGAATTACCATAAACAAAGCTGACTGTCTGATATTAACTCAGGGCTCTTTTCTACAGGCTATATAATAAAGTCATTAATTATATGATCCTAACCTGCATTTTTATGTTCAGACAGTGAACAAGATGGCCAGAAAATAGCTGTGTCTGTCAGCTTAGGCATAATATGATTCCTCTTACTTTTTCAAGTTATAAAATTAAAAAGTGTGGGACTCAAGGCAATTAAAAGGCCAAACTAGTTGAAATCATTGGGTAGTTAAAATTATTTGTTCTTTGCACAAAAATTATTTATTTGACAAAACATATTTCATCTAAGATCATTACCTTTATGGAACTGTTGGCTGATAAATTCAGGTAATACCTTTTCTTTCTGCTGCAGTTGAAATCTTTTGTTCTGAGCCACTCACAATTCATCATGCAAGTTTATAATTTCAGTTTTATACCAACACTGAAGCAGCAATCTGTTTTTCAGTGGGCTTTATTCCTAGAGTTAAAGCAATGTGATGCCAGCTTAGAAAATGAATTTTGTATCATCATCTGTCACTAGATTACTGTATGATTCAAAGGAAGTCACTTAAAACAGACTTTTGAGAGGAAAGATGTTCCTCATTTTCTTCATGCTTATCTTGTCACAGCAAAGTTTTCATTTGCAAAACTGCAGCTCCAACTGAAACTAATAAAAGTTGGGCTGTGAAAAGAATAAAGCAAGAAACTATGAAAATCTGTATGTAGACAATTCAAAATGGGCAAAGACAGTCTTAAATCTGTCTTTTTCTAAAGTTTATACTTCACAAATTGGTTTTATTTAAAAACAAATAAAATATAAAATGCAGATATCCTCATGTTGAGCCACCATTGGAAAACATTAAAACCAGCAGAATGCCAGAAATCAAGGGATAATTACATTCTATTTACTGTTCATGTTAAAATGGTTTATGGCTAACTCCTAGTGGTGAAAATCAGTCTCCAGTGGTTTGCCTGAGGGTTAAAGGGAACACAGGTGATAGATTTCAGAACCTTCTACACTTTTTATTTATCAAGCTCCTCTTGTCTGCTGTTCCAATCCATTCTGTATGAAAAGTAAAATGCCCAGATTGAACTATTTATCATCCTATTGCATTTCATGCCTCAAGGATTAAGCAAATACTTAATAATTCTGAGGAATGTTGAAACACCAAAGCTGGAAAAGATACTAAGCATAAGCTTGAAACCTGTATTTAGTCATCCACCCTTTTTGGACATCTCTTTCCAAGGTGTGTCCATCTGAAAGTAATTATTGTTTGCATCTGTTATCCCTCTGACCCCCTGTAGATATAAATTTTAGGGTGGGATATATTGTGCAGTAAGGGTTCTGCTCCCTCCTCACTGCCAGCAGAGGAAAGCTAGATGACTACCTTAGATTAATTGCCTAAACAATGAGCAGCAAAGTAATGTGGAATTAGCATCAACCAGCTTCCATTAGCATTAATCTAGAAGTGGAGGGATGATGAGGAATTTTTTCCTATGCAGAATGACCAATGCATGATTTTCCACATTATTTGAGCATTAGAATTTGTTAAAATCATTCAACAATCAATTTGCATTTCTTTCTGTGAATAGTGCTTTTAGGGCATTCAGATGTTCTACCCCAATGCAAGTCTTCAGTGTTAATTTGTTTCTTGTTTTCCTCAGGTTCTGAGATTTTTTCCCATTTTTTCCCATTCTGTTGCAGCCTTAGTACTTGTATTCTAATGAGAGAGGAGATAGAGGCCATGTCACTGATACCAGCTCACATGATTTAACAGAGCTAAAGAAGAGGAATCTCTCTCTCTGTAACGTGTCCCTTTGAAAATAACAAAATCTGATCATCTTTACTTAATCACAGAACTTTTAACCAGTGGTTTCAACTATTTTGCTGTGCAGATTTGCTCCTTCAACAATGAATTGAGCTGAAACAATGATTTGCAGCCTACTTACATCCTACCTGAAAGTATTACTTCTCAACAATCTTGTCAGCTGGGGGAAAAATGTGTCATTTATAAAATTATTACTTTCTAAATCTGTTCTCACATGTTGGTGATAACTTTGAGACATCTCCTTTCTTTTTTTTTTTTTTTTTTTTTTTTCCCAGCAAAAAGGAGGTAAAATGTTTATGCATAGGATGTGATTTCTAAATTCTGCAGTTCTACAATTTACCTGGTAGTTATAGATGCTTCTTGCCTGGAAGCACCATCCATGGTCCAGCTCATGTCCTGTTGTCCCAGAAATTCTAGCTCTCTGAGCACTTCTGGTAATCCTTTTGTGTGCAGGGAGTAGAGAGTAAATAGTCAAGTGTCTCCCACTGCAAACCCTGAAAAAAAGGAAGAAGCAATGTGTTCTGGACTTGATGCCCACAGAATGGTAAATAATGTTTTCTTGAAGTAGCCATGCATATCTGTGGCTACATTTTGGAATGTTCTTGCAAAACTGGTCTGTGGCATTTTAAATTCCTTTGTGTTAATTAGTTGAGCCCTGTGGTTTTGTTCATTTTTCTTCCCACTCTGATATGAGAGTGTTTATGAGGGGGGAAAAAAGGAAAAAAATTGCATATTTTTAAAAAGGTTTTCCTTACAGTAACAGTAATCAGTCATTGTATGTAACTGTACATTTTCCTTCTCCTTCATGTCTGAAGATTTCTTGTTGTACTTTTCAGATAACAGCAATGCTTAAACAAACTCTTCCACCAAAGCAATGGATTTCTGATGGATTTTGTTGATGGGTTTCTTTTTTATGGTTCAGTATGCATCTGAGTGACCAACACCCAGCAATTAAAAGCGGCAGCTGATGAGTGACACTGTGTATTACAGAATAAAAATGGTTGACCATCTGAGCCTGAATTTTCAGTGCTCTTTGATGCCCACTGTTAAAATCATGTGTGGATAAGTAGCACACAAGCAGCAAACCCAATCAGCAGGAATTCAAACTTCTGCGTTAACTCATACAAAAGGCTGTTCGCTATTTCACATCTCTTGGTATTTGTTATCACCACCCACTATTCAAAAATTGTGTTATAAAATGCCTACTTCCACATAAACCAGTCTAGTGGGGCAGGTAAACAGCTTTGCTTCAGTTACTGTTTCACTAAAAATGACAGGATTAATTAAGGACCTTTTATAATATATGCTTAATAGCAGGGACACTGATACTCAGCTACATTATCTGATACTGTGGGGATCTCCAGAAGGAAGAAGAAAAGAATAACACAGAGACCCTTTTGTGTTGCAATAGGCTTTTCTCTGACAATTAAGCTGACTGATGACAAGTAAATGACAAGAAAATATGATAGGAGAATTTTAACATTATATATACATACATATATTTATGTATCTATATATAAATGAAAATAAATAAAAGTGTGAAGAATTAAAACAAATATCTTGTGCTGATATAGCAAAGACTTTTAGTTCCCTTATCAGCTTTGTATGGAAGTGATTCACTTCTGCTGATAGCTTTGGTGAGCTGACTCAGGCTCAGCTGTGCAGCCCAGCCAGTAGGAAGGGAAAAGGCAAAATGCTAGTGCTGAAAAAACAGGAGAGGAAGAAAAAGGGAGTGAAAGAAGGGGGACAATAGGATTTTGCCTTTTACTGGAAGGGCTGTTAAATTAGATCAGCTTTTATGTTGAACTAAAATTTAAAAATCCTTTTACCTAAAGGCATGAAGAACTCACCTTGAAGCCAAATGGAAGATAACTATATGTTTCACCAATTCATTTGTCAGCCTCTATCTTCAGAGACAACAGCTGTTTCCTTAAGCTTTGCATTTCAGTGTTAAAAAAACCTCTTTTGCCATAAGGCTTGCCAGGAGTTTAGAAACATTTTTGCAGTGAATTTACCTCAGGCTTTTATTTTGCTCACAGCGGTGGTGCTGAACTCTGGAATAATTAGGGCATCATCCCCTGGGAGTGTTCCTAATTCTGCTCCACAAAGCTTCAGAGGTGCATCTCGAGGTCAGTAACTTCATGTACAGTGGTGGATTGACCCTGTCTGGATGCCACAAAAGCCTCTCTCACCCTGCAGCTGGACAGAGAAGAGAAAATACAACAAAAGGTTCATTACTTAAGGACCAGGAGAGAGATCATTCACCAAATAACATCACAGGCAAACTGAATTGAATTACAAATATTAAGTGAATCTATTGCTAACAAAATCAGAGAAGGATAATGGGAAGTAAAATAAGACCTTGAAAACACATTCCCCCACTCCTCCTTCCTTCCCAGTTCCCTCTCTTTCCCCAGTGGTGCAGGGAGAGGGGGAATGAGGGTTATGGTTAATTTGTCACATGTTTTTCTGCCACTGATGAGGGAGAGGACTCCTCCTCCTGCTCCAACATAGGGTCCCCTCCAGTGAGAGACAGCTCTCCATGAACTTCTCCAATGTGGGTTTATCCCACAGGCAACAACTCTGTGAACTGCTGCTATGTGGGTCACTCTTCCAGGGGTGCAGTGCTTCAAGGACAGCCTGCTCCAGCATGGGTCCCCCGTGGGGTCTCAAGTCCTACCAGGAAACCTCTCCAGCCTGGGCTCCTCTTTCCATGGGTCTGCAATCCCTGCCCAGACCCTGCTCCAGCACAGCCCTTCCACAGGTTCACAGCCTCTTCTCAGGCACATCCCTGCTCCAGCATGGGTCATCAGGGGTGGCCATGGGCTGTGGGTGGATCTCTGCATCCCCATGGATCCCATGGGCTGTGGGTGGATCTCTGCATCCCCATGGATCCCATGGGCTGTGGGTGGATCTCTGCATCCCCCATGGATCCCCATGGGCTGTGGGTGGATCTCTGCATCCCCCTGGATCCCCATGGGCTGTGGATGGATCTCTGCATCCCCCCTGGATCCCCATGGGCTGTGGGTGGATCTCTGCATCCCCCTGGATCCCCATGGGCTGTGGATGGATCTCTGCATCCCCCCTGGATCCCATGGGCTGTGGGTGGATCTCTGCATCCCCCCTGGATCCCATGGGCTGTGGGTGGATCTCTGCATCCCCCCTGGATCCCATGGGCTGTGGGTGGATCTCTGCATCCCCCTGGATCCCCATGGGCTGTGGATGGATCTTTGCATCCCCATGGATCCCCATGGGCTGTGGGTGGATCTCTGCATCCCCCTGGATCCCCATGGGCTGTGGATGGATCTTTGCATCCCCATGGATCCCCATGGGCTGCAGGGGAATCTCAGCTCTGCTACCTGAGCATCTCCTGCCCTTCCTTCTGCACCGATCTCGGTGTCTGCAGAGCAGCTCCTCTCTCATCTTCTCACTCTGTTCTTCTCTGGCTGCAATTAAAACCGTGCAATAACTTCTGTTTTAGTCTTGTTTTGTCATTTAACTTCTTCTTAAATTTCTTATGACAAGGCCATTATCACCATTCCTAATTGGCCCAGCCTTGACCAGCAGCACATCCATCTTTGGACCTGCCAGGGATTGACTCTACTGGATGTGGAGGAAACTTCCACAGCAGCTTCTTACAAAAACCAGCCCTGTCAAGGGTTCTGAAAAAAAAAAAAAAAAAAAAAAAAAAAAAAAAAAAAAAAAAAGTAAATATTAATTAGTGTGTATGATACATGAAGAGAAAAGTTAGGGTTCCTTGAGGTCGAAAAGTACTTTTTGTGTGCATGGAGCTGCAGATATATTTAAATTTTGCATTTACTGGAAAACACATAAGGAAAGACAGACTAGTCTCAGCATCCACTCATTCACTCTTTTTTTTTTTTTTTTCTTTTTTCTGTGGCAAATGCTTTCTCAGCAATATGAGCTATTACTCTCATGCCCTCAGAGAAGCAAATTTAATCCACTGCCTTCACACTGCTTGTTTTCAAACACTGTGTTCATAGTAAAAGCAAGTGATTATTGGGAAAGCTGATTAATTGATCAGCACATATTTATGGGAAGACTCATTTAACCTGGCACTGTGGGAGTGCTGTACTGGAGCTGGATTGCAGCTTTCAGAGCTCAGGGAGTGGTATGAACACTCAGTGAATGAAGCAGTTTGTGTGCTTGCATCCACAGTAATTTTATTAAGAATAATTAACAGTGCTTCAAAATAATCTTAAAATAACAGTTTTCAGACATGTAAGTCATTAATTTTCTACTAAGCAAGGAGTGTGTGGCAAAAAGCCTGACACATTATTACAGTCCTCCAACATTGCAGTTTCCATCATTTCTTTGAAATCCATACCTTTCATGTACAGTTCATTAACACTGATCAAAGCACCTATCTTTCTAACAAAGTAAATTTTTCCTTGTAATCATTTGTAGATGTTTCACTTCATGTGATATTTTGGATGTTCTTTTTTTCTGAAATCTCATTTCTAATGTTAGGCTGTGGTCAGAGAAGTAACACTATAGAAATGATATCTTGATTTACTTTATTTATTCTATCTTAATGATATCCACAGCAGATCTCTCATTTGATTAGTCAATACAAGATTTTTGTAACTGAAACTGTACTTCAAAACTGGTACTTGCAAAATCAGCTGTTTGTCTGACTGCAATGTCAGCCAAAACACATCATTCCTTCACACTAGATGAGATTAACTTTCAAAAGTAATTTCTGATCTTCCAATTAACACATTGCACATGCAAATCTCAGTAATGACACAAGAGCTGCACCTCTCACTAAGCAGAAATGTGTATGGTGCCCTGAATTTTTATACAGAAAAATCTGCTTTGCATATTGGGAGGACTGAAACCCAGCTGTTCAGCCCCTCCCTCTGCCTCTGATTCATCTCTGGCTCTGGATGAGGATGGTAGCTCAGTAAATTCATATCTTTCAGTGCAGGATTTCAGTGGGATTTGAGGATATGAATGTCCTGAACTAACATCTCCAGTATTGGAAAGTCAAAAATACTTTAACTGGCTAAGATGAGGTCAACAGTGACGGCAGAATCAGCAGACAACACTCTGGAGGTTTAGTGGGTGATTATTAGGAAAAAAAATAAAGACAACTAAAAAACATGCAGTCAAATGGGGATTCCTGCTCTTCCAAAAATTTCTTTGCTAAAGATTTTTTTTTTTTTTTTAATTTCAGTGGTATTGCTGGGATGCAGAGCACTGCAGGTCTGCATTAGAAAAGATAGGTGTAGGTTTGATTCCTTCTCACTTCTAATATTCAAAATTACTTAAACTTTCTTCACCAAGACAGAGGAAAAAGCTCTTCATGCAGAGGTAGAGAGACAAAACAAAATTTGGGAGTGCAAAACGCAGTAATTATTTACTAGAGGTAGAAGAACAATGAATTCATTTTCAAATAACAGCATTTGCTGATAGAGGTAACTACAAGTAATTTCTCTGTGCATGCTGAAGAAGCTGTTGTTATTTTTTCAAGAAGATTATTTTTGTTATGCTTTACATACATTAACAGCAGCCTTAGCAAGGAATCAACATTTTTATGCCTACTAATAAACTTCCCCATTCCAGATTATCATTCTGCTGTAAAAGTACCTGCCATATAATTGATTGGCATCAGAGAGGTTTTTCTGCTACTCCACTTTGTGTCATTCTAGGGTGAAGCTGAAATCCTTTGCTTTGCCAGTGATAAAAACAGAGATTTCTTGAGCAGGTTTTCAATATTTCCATGAACTTCACCTATAAAATTGTGCACTGGGGAAAAAGTATGACAAAAAGAGTTATTGTGGTGTGCAGTGAGGTACCTTATCTCATATCTTATTTATCTTATATCTTATTTATGTCTTATCTCAATATTATTTTAATATTTAAAATGCAAAAATGTACAAAATGTGTATATACTAAACATATATATTATATATGGCTAAAGAATGATAAGCCTGAGGATATGAATAAATACAAAGACAGATACAGTAGTAGGATGCATTCAATAGCATTAATTATGTAAGAGCTGACAATACTTCAGTCATGTGCCCCTGTTTTACTATGCTAATAACCTAAATGTTCATTACAAAGATTTTCCATGCATGTTTTCTGCCTGAAGAAATATCTTATTAATTATTACTGTTTGGTTGGGGGGAAAAAATTGCCTTCTTTGAGGTTAAGTGGGATGCATCCCTTAAAAGCAAAATGTAATGTCATTTTCAAATCAGATTAAGACCAATCAAACAAACAATCAAACAAAAACAAACATCAAAATCGTCCCTGAAGGTTGGGACTTTGTAACTGAGCTGAACATAACCTAATTTGTAGAAGTGAGGGATGGAAAATAGCAAGTAAACCTGACCACCAAAATTATTCCAGAAAACCATATAGTTTGGGCAAGGATATTTTTAGGGTTTTGAAGATCTACCAAGGGGTGTTCAACGAGATATCATCCCAAAACTAGGAGAGCCTTCCCCCCTCCTTTGAGAATGGGCTCTTGAATCCTTCCTATAGACAGCTGGATGCCTCAGGAATTTCTTTCTTGTTTTTCATTGAAGGCAATGGAGACAAGGAATTGGCCAGACTTCAAAATTAGAGCTATCATGGTATCTATACATCCAGGACTTGATTTATGCCTCCAGAAAGTGGTGGATTTTTCCTCTAGCAGTATCATAATTTCAGTATTTCTGGACAGACCTATCTGGTACAACAAACAGCAGTGATTTTTGGAGGACTGAAGCTTTCTTCTTCTATCAGTGACTCTCTGTGCAGTCAGCCAGAACAACACTGTGCTTTGCTGAAAGCCCATTATAGGTTCCCAGCACTGAAGGAAGGTCCACATGTACTGATCATTCTGCTGAGACATGGAAACAGACTGATCAGCTCTCTGTGACTCAAGAGACTGCAATAGAGACAGAAAAAGGAAAATTCCACAGGCTGATTTCTTAAAATTGTGTTTCTATTTTCTCCATTTCTGATGCAATAACACATAATGTTGCTGACAGCCCATTAACCCAAAATGCAGTAGGATGCTTTCCATTCTAA
This sequence comes from Oenanthe melanoleuca, assembly GCF_029582105.1. Lineage (NCBI taxonomy): Eukaryota > Metazoa > Chordata > Aves > Passeriformes > Muscicapidae > Oenanthe > Oenanthe melanoleuca. The sequence continues at coordinate 6,812,753 of NC_079337.1, read as the reverse complement.
GTTTGGGTTTCTTCCTTCTGAATTTGGTATGCAACTTGGCTTTCTATGTCCAGCATAGTAGAAATGCACACCAGAATAATTTTTTTTGTAGCCAAGGCATTGAATTCCCAATGCCAGATGCAGCAAATGCAGCAAACTCTAGACAAAGAAAGTCAGAATTTCTCACTGGACAGGACAGATGCCTGCGGGCCCTAAATGTTCTTTATTTGACAGATGTGTTTTTTGAAATCACAGTACCTCTTCATAACCTAGGTTCGACTTCTTTTTAGAGTTTTTTGGTCACCTGTCACATGATAGTTCAGAACATCCCTTTTAAAGAATCTGGCCACATCACCAGGCAGGAGAAAAGAAACTCCACTTGTGGGCACCTGCTGAGCTCTCCTATTGTTATGGTGAATGTCCTTGCAGAGACCCAGGAGGGTCAGAGATCCAGTCAGAGCACTGGACCCCACTGTACTTCAATGTGAAGCACATCAGACAGAACCATATTTCCTTCCCATGCCACTTGTAGGAACAGCTGGAAAAAGAAGTGGACACGAATTTCATTACCGCTCCAGCTGAGTTGTAGGGAAATAAATAAAATTTGATACATCATTTTAATATTATTCATAAATGTGCAGGCAAATGCTGGAAAACAAAATTATGGTATTGGGATTTATTACCAGCCTTTCTGTTCAAAATATTGTGTACCATCACAGATTATCTCTTATTATACACACAAGTCTCTTTACAGCACAGTTTCTATATTTCTTGCAAATGGGAGACAGCTCCTTCTATGTCATTATTTTATTGATACAGAGCCATAAGTGCACTCAGCAAATGTCCATAAAGTCACATTTCAATAGACCTTTTCTATTATGGGCTTTTTCTCCCCTTATTTCCTCACACCTTCCATACTTAACTCTATTTTCTCTGATCACAAGCCTTTGATAATCAAGACATTAAGGACTATGTGTTTAAATAGTGCCCTTTTTTTTTGCTTGAAACATATCTCTTTCAGGATGCATCAAGGAAAGTTAAGTGTTCATCCCTCTGCTGCATTGCCATTTGCTGACCCCTGACCCACAGAGTTCAATCAAAATCTGTCCACAGCCTTTAGAATAAATCCAAGGAGGACCCCTTAGGAAAATAAATGAGTTGCTTTTGGCAGAATCCTTTGTGCCCTTCAATATTTTATGAAGCAGAATGAATAGGTTCAACATTCTTTAGCATTCTGCCTATTTCAGTCCAGTCAGAGCAAATATAAGCTACCTGTTGAGTCATCATACATGTTTTCATGACCATGATGACCTACCAGACAATGAAAGCAGTTTCAAGAGAAAGGACTTAAACAGCATCATGACATAAGCAAATGCAATTGCAGCTTCCAGAGCTACCAAGTGTGGCTTGATAGACTTAAAAAAAAAAACCAGAAAGCAAGTCAAAAAGCATCTGTCAATAATCTAAGTAAGAGAGCACCACAAAAGAAAGCACAGACCAGTTCACACTATAAGAGAAGGGTTAAGTTAATATGTAGCATTTATAATAATAATAGACCGCTAGAAAATTAATTAATAAGACTAGGAATAAAGTTACAAAACACACTAACTAATTCACCATTAAAAGGGTGATTGGAGTCAGCAGATTTGTAGTGAATTTGATATATTTGCAATAAATGAGACCAATTCTTTGCTTCCTCTAGAAACAAAGTCTGTATTCTATCCTGCTGTCATTACATGTGCAGAGCCAGGAGCTGGACTTGGTGGTCCTTGTGGGACCCTTCCAACCCAGGATATTCTGTGATTCTTCTGTCCTCTCCTGTCTGAGGACTCTTTCCTCAGTGTGATACCTCAGGAAGCTGTGAAATGTATTTAGTAAATACTCTCACATACTTTTGTGCATTGTCCTCAGCTCACAGGCAGCAAACATTTGCTCTGGGCTCTCCCTGATTAGTACTGCCACAAAACTGCCTCCTGCTGCACATGGGTTTGGAGTGACAGCAAAGTGTGCTGATGGACTACACAGGTATTCAAACAAAATGTGGGAAATCCTGGCTGGGCAGAGGCTGAGATGAGCAGAACAGTTTTCACCTGCTCCCTTTGTGCTCCAGCTATAAATCAGTGGTCTCTGAAGAATAATCTCTGCATTATGTCTCAATTGCTGAAAATTCCTGCTGTGAATTCTCTAAGAAGCTTCATAATTTTGTAGAGTTTGTTGCTTTTCCCACAACTCTTTGCTTTAATTTCTAATAACTAAATAATGTCATCAGGTGTATGGACATGGCTCCCACTGGCTTTGAAAGCAAATAAAGGGAAATTTAACCTCATCTATGTAAATGCAATGCTGCAGAAACTAAGGCAGTTCTAGCAAAACCCTTTATAGAAGGCAACTTGTGCTTGATGCAAGAGAAAAATGAAATTGTGAGGAAGGGACTGTGAGGAATATGAGTGCATATTTACCCCTTTAAAAGGGTGCAGCCATAAAACCAGAGCTTAATTCAAAACCTAGGCCCCAAGAGCAGTAAGCTGCATATTAAAATAAAAATTTTGGCAGTAAACTGATGAACTTTAGGAGTGCACTGAACTGTGTGCCTTTTATATACATATTAATCAAAAAGCCTTTTGGTTCAACTAATGCTCAAGGTATGATTTAGAGATTCAAAAGCAAGAAAATAACCAGGATAGGCCAGAATTAATTATTTTTGAGTACTAAACTCAGGAGCTCATAACATTGCATGTTGTTCCTAGACTTATTCAGTACCAGCAGTATCTGCTAAAGCCTGAGGAAAATAGTTTGACTGGGAAAAGAGACTTTCTATTAAAGACATTATATTGTAAAATTATTTATTAAAATTAGTATTTTCACTGTTTCCAACCTTTGAAGTAACATCCCCACAACAAGGCTTTGATTTCAGATTATCAATTGTCTGGGCAGGTTGAAAAAAGGTTTACCAT
>NC_079336.1:109196933-109226919 GCF_029582105.1 Oenanthe melanoleuca | reverse complement strand
AAGTTGTTGTCTCTTTCTGTCTTGTCAAGCATAGCTGGGTCTTCCATCCTCACAGGTCCCTAGAAAGACTGGCACGGCTTGTTATTGTAAGTGGAGGTCCTGATGGTAGGATGCTATTAGGTCACAGGTGCAGCTGTGGATGGTGACCTTGCCTTCTCCGTTATTTTTCTCAGCTGTGGAACACTATTTTCAGTCTTAGATATTATTTAGGCTCGTTATTTTAGGGGTTCCAGCGCTGAATGGTGTCCCAGTATTCTCTGCATCTTTCATTTGCATGTACCCCATTGATGTCACTCATCCTCTTCTGTCACAGTGCCATTTTAGGGACGCAGCGAGGGCATTAACCCGACACGAGGGGAAAGGGATATGGGATAAGACAATTGGGGCCGAAAACAGGGTGAGGCCAAGAACTTAACAATTAACATTGCAGACAACTGGAAACATTTATAAAAACATACAACTTTAACCGCTGTAAAACTTTCTCTGAGGAATGTCCCCGTGAAACCACTTGCCCAGCCCGGAATCCCAGTGGGGCCAAAACCACGGGCAGTATCCCCCTCCCTCCTGCGGGAACGGGAATGGGGACAGGATCGGCATTAGGGACAGGAAGGGGAGCGGGATTGGGATTCGGGGCAGCCACCCCGTGCAGACAAGAGCCAGGAGTGGGGCAGACGTCCCGCACAGACAGGAGCGGGGAGCAGGGCAGCTGTCCCGCACAGACAGGAACAGGAAGCAAGGTAAAACTTTTTCTGATGGATTTATTCATAACAGGGTGATCTCAGTTCACCCAGTAGCGATCTGGGTGGAACCTCCAAATGTTGCATTTTAAGGCTATAAGAGCGGCGAAAAGGATAATGCAACAAAGTTCCTCGTGTAATGGTAAAGCAAGAGAAAAGAGCTATATTTAAAGAAAGACTACATATATATATAGGGTAAGATGTGCAAAACAAAATAGAAAAGACTCATTGGTCCAAGAAGGCAACACCTCCTTGAAAACATGCTTTAAGCAAAACATCGTCTCTCATGCATCCTGCAGGTCCATAATCATTGTTAGAATTTGTTGACCTTGTAAAGGCCCAAGAAAGACAAGGCCTCAAGGCTGCTTTTCCCCTGGTTCCCAGTAGTGTCCAATGACATCCCATATAGAGAGGCTGAGCTGAAACAGAGACTAGATAGAGTTACAAGAATAAAGTAGGTATTTATTAAGATGTTGTGAATGGTTAGGATTGGTTTTTTAGTGAGGTCGGATGTTAATAAGGTCCCAGTGCATCGGCCGCTCTTCCAAGCAGAGCTCCACTAAGGTAGGGGGAAGGCAGCAAGAGACGGAATCCCACAGTGATGGTGAATTCTCCCCATGGTGACTGCAGACTCTCTTCCCCTCCTATGCTGAGGAGCGAGAGAGCGCAAAGAGCTGTGCCCAGCCCCTTCACCCAGCCCAAATCTCATGGTATCTCTGTCCCTCCAAGAGAAAACCCCCCAGGTAAAGAGAGAGCTGTGGCAATTTCTTTTGTCTTTCCTAAGTACTGGTCTCAGCAACATAGTGCGAGAAAATTTCCTGAAAAACAAAAGGAAAGTCCTAAATGTGTAGTGACAAAACATTCCTTGTGACCTTTTAAGGGAAGTTTTTTCTAGGAAAATTATAACCAGCTGTATGTGAAATAATTGCCTTTCAGTCTGAAACCATGAAAATTTTATTTGGTTTTAGACATTAAATGTTTAATATCATAACCAGAATTGTTGTGGAAAGGATTAAATTAATGCACCTGCACATTTCAATTGAAGCCAACAGCTTCATAAGTTCATCTAACCAAGCATCTGTTCTCGCACTCTTTGGAGGTGGGGCACTTATACATTCAAAGGTAAGGTCTCATCTCGTATAGCTGAGATTGATTTTATATTCTTGAAGGCACTATGGCATAAATCATAGCCATCATGAAGGCTTTTAGAAAGCTGATGCATGTGCAGCTGCTCCACATGATACTCTGGTGGGGAGAAGTTGAAGCCATGTTTGATGTTCACCTTGATATACGCTATTTTTTTGATTTAGGGGTTTTTTCAAGAGGATGGCACAAGAGAGCCCTAACAACTTAGAAAAGGCTATGCCCCACTGGAGTTAAATGAGAAATAAGCCCTGAAAGGCTCTCTGACTCCTAGCACCACTCCAAACATAGGGCAGCACAACACCTGCAGCCTTTTACCAAACCTGACAAGCATTAGGACCACTTAAAGAATTTATAACCAGCTCAAGTCTACCAAATGTGGTAAATTTACAGCCATCTAAAGTACCAGAGTTGGTATGACTTACCGTTGGCTCCCCAATGTCTGCTGTGACTGAGAACTAAATTATTTAAAACAATAAATGTCTGAAAGAATGAGACAATCTAAATAGCTCATCAGCTTTATTAGTATCTGTAGGGGGAACTGGCAGAAACTTAACATAAGCCTAGGCAGAACTTGTTCATGGGTCTTACTACTGCTGTTTCCCCAAACTGCAGCAATTATTAACCATAAGACTAGTAATTAAATAAGCTTATTTATGAGTTTGTCGCTCAATGCTGATCAATGCTCAATGCATGGGTCTTAGCAATTTCAATGCTGAGCTGGCTTAATGTGTTAGTTTTATGTGCTTGGGGGGAGGGGTGGATTCACCTCAAAGCAAGCTCCATGAGGCTGGGAAGTGGGGGGGGCTCTCCCATCTCTGGGAGCTTCCCCTGTGGGCTGCTGCCACCAATCGGAAAGCTAATTTGGTGATGGGCAGCTCAGAGACCAATAAAAGGTTATTTCGCTTTCAGAAATCACAGTGGATCAGGTTTGCTTTCTCTCTTTCGGCTTCCGGTCTCTGGGGGTGGTGGTCACTGGCCAGAGGCTGCAGCCCGGCTCCGGGCTTAGCCTGGAGTCCGGCCCGGTGCCCCGGCTCTGCGGGGAGCCCAGCTTGGGACCCTGGCCTCGGCTTGGTGGGGGGCCCGGCCCGGCCGCATGGTATCGGCCTCCCCTCCCTGACCACATGGAGTTCCGGAGCTCCCCTCTCCACGTGGCATGGCCGAGCAGGGGAGGATCTGAGAGCCAGCAAAAGCTCTCCCTTCCCCCCTACTCTCCTCGGTCTGAGAGAAGAAGCCTCCATCTGCCCGTGTTGTTTCTTCACGATCTGAATACATTTGTAACTTCTTTATGCCTGAATAAGATCCTCGATCTCCTAAGCATTCCCTAAATGAAAAGAAATGAAAGCTTGGAGACTACAAAAGTCAGCGAAATGAAGATAAAGTTCCTAATGGGAAGAGATTGAAAAAATGCAAACTGATAAGTAGCTGAAAACCTTTTTTGTGGGCAAAGGGGATTGTGACTTCACTAAAATTCCTTTAAACTGTGAAATATACCTGGGGAGGTTTGGCGTGCTTAAGAAGAAGGCTTTTTGCCTTGGGGAAATTGAGCTCTCTGTTCTGGAACTGAAATGTAAACAGAGACATTTAATAGAAAAGAAGAAGACTTTTTGCCTCGGGAAATGGAGCTCTCTCTGTCCTGGGACTGGAATAGGAACAGAAACTTTTAATAGAGAAGAAGATGAAGAGAACTTTGTTTTTCAGCAGCCTGCTTTTAAAAGTAATACCCCAAGTGTGTAACATAACCCATAGCACAGCTTCGGAAGGACTGTAAAAAATGGGAGGAAAATTCATGGTTCTGTAGGTCCCGGGCGGATGCAGATTGTGAAGGTGAAGAAACCCCCTAAGCCATAACTAAAAAGGGACTTTTCTCTCTTAAGTAAACTGAACTAATTATTTGAATGTATCACTGACTGAAGTGCTCTCTGTATGTTTGTTAGTAAGAAATATTAAATGAAGGGGAGGAGGGAACAATCTAGGGATCTTATTCTGAATATTTTTTTTTCTTTTGTGTTATTAATAAATTTCTTCTTGTACCTTTCAAAGTTTTAAGCCTGCCTTGTCTCTACTCCTGGGTTCTGTCTCTAAAAGAAATTAATATATTAAGGTTTGGCAAACCCAAGTCACACCATGACACTTAAGAATGAAGCATTTGGAAATCTAAGACCTTCTTTATAGCATCTTATTGTTCATAGAGCTGATGGTAAGCTGCTATTAACTGCTGCGGACATCCTCAGTGGCAGATCGCCCTCCTCAGGTAGCGCTGGTGTCACCAAATCTCTTCTCTTCACATCCTCCTGCTGGGAAAACCTGTCTCTGTTTTCCTATCAGTATGTGTTTTCAAGGGCATGTTTGCCCTTTCATCCAGTACATAGTGTATTTCCTCCTCATCCAGAGAGTGGGTTCCTCAGATACTCAGTGATACCATGAGCTATTTGAGTCTACTATGCCCACCCATTTTCCTGATTCCAGCCCAGCAATGCTGCTTTAAGCAAGCTAAGCTTCCTACCCACCTCTATGCCGAAGTTTACCAAGGCTGCAGCAGATATCAGCTCCAGCCTCCTACTGAGCTCACAGATACAGAACCATTACAGCACCCATGTCCACCTCAGCAGCACCCCCACTTCTGTGGCTTTCATCAGGGACCCTAGTACATTATTTCAAGATTTTCACAATGGAGGATTGCTCTTAGTGAGATTTTTTCACAAAGAAGGGAAGGAAACAACTAGGCAGTTTCATACAGCTAAGCAGGTAAGTATTGGTTTCATTATACTGCAACGTATCACATGTATGAGAGTTCAAAAGTATTGAATTCAAATGCACAGTGTAAATCACATCACTTACGCTGCATTAGTATGGTGATTCCAATAAAACTATACAAAAACTAACCCAGTTTGAAAGAAACAGGAAAGGAATGCAAGTGTTCTTGCACAATAAATCTAACCAGCTCTCTGCTATTCTTCCCAGCAGAGCTGCAGTGTGGACAGATACTACTACCATCATTTAATACTAATAAAAGAACAACCCCAGCACCCTTGCTGGGGGTTGGGTTTTGTTTTCTTACTGTCCCAGTTTAAAGAACTTTTATCATGCTAAGGAAGTCTGCTGGGTTACGCCCAGGCTCTTATCAGGACTCTAGACAAAGGGGTAGGTGGGGGCTGGTTTTCCAGGGGGCTACTCCCTAGCCGGCTAGGACGGAGGGGAAGGACTGCCCCTGTCTCCAGCCCACGCGGGGGGAACGCGGGGGAGCCAGGTGCTCTGCGGTCGGACTGCCCTTTATCTTCTCTGCTTCACTCCAGCCTCCTACCTCTGAGAACACAGCTGATCACCAGGATTCAAATGGTGAGTGGAGAGCTGCCCCTCCACCCTGCTCCCACCTGAGACACAGCGCGACCGCTGCCACCTCCCCCTCGCCTTCACTCCCATCTGCCACCTCGTTTTTCACCACCGGGAACAGACACAGGCAGAATGTGTCTGCGGCTGAAGAAAGGACTGGAACTGAGTTATTTGTTCTGTGTTGCTGTTAATTTTAATAGCTGCTGTTGTTTCTGTTTGTACGGTTAGATATATTAGTAAAGAGCCTACCCCCTTATCTCTGCCTTAGAGTTCCTGATTCAAAAATTATGATATTGAGAGGGAGGAGACTTGCATTCTCTATTTCAAAGAGGGGCTTCTGCCTTTATTGGCAGACACCTGTCCTTCAAACCAAGACAACCCTAAACTAGTTTTGAGCTGTTATGAATGAAGACACAGACCCTCTTGCTTCCAAAGAGAATAAAGTCTATTACCTTCATGCAAGGTCTTGCATACTATACGACTATGCTAAGCTTTAATAAGTGCAAAAAATACTCTGGCTAAAATTTTGCTTGTTAGCATCCTTTGTTAACTAAACAAACACACGTAGGCCACCTGCCACCTCCTGTGTCGCTGTCCACACATTCCTCTGACCAACCAACACTCTGATGAAGCATTGTCCACAGGAAGCTTACATGACTTGTTTTTGTCTTCATGCCAGCTGTACATTTCCCACAGTGCTTTTCATGAATTGTCAGAGATCAAAGGCCTTCTACTTATTCTATGAAACTTTTCTTGTCTTCCACATTAAGCTATCTGTATGAAACTAACAGTGATAACCACATTTTAACTCTTTCGTACCCAAAGCAATTGGGAATCACCATGATGATAAATATAAAAAATATGAGGAGTTGCATACTTGCACCCTGAAATTTCAAATGAGCTTTTGCCACAGGGGACTGAGGTAGCAGAGATGTCTTGCAGAGATTCAAGGTCCTGAAATTGTCAGCAGAAAAAAAACCTGGTCTGAGAGGGAACAAGCTCCACCATAAAGGAAAGAATAGTCTAGAAGTGCAATTTTTTCACACTTGATGAAACACAAAAATGAAATATACTTATTTGCCATGTGTATATATGCTGGATATAATTAATTATGATGTAATATAATTATAAGTAAGCATGACTAATTACTTCCAAATGTAAGTATCTAAAATTTAATTCTGGGTCACTTAAAAATGGTGATTTATTTTCAACGATGCTCCAGTCTTCTGTTTCCATACACTAGAAGTAGGTCCAAAGAAATAAATGGCTGTGCTTATTGTTTTCCTCAGTAAAGGAGAAAGGTGACTTGGTCAAGAGAACAGGCAACAGTTGTATTAGCCATGATATAATGATTTTCCTCTGAAACAGCAATAATAAATAACTTCTTACGTTGATGTATTCATCCCCTGGTTAGTGAAGCTCTCTTGAATAAGTCAGCAGTGTATTAAATAATCAAGAGTATAAACTGCCAGTAATAAATGTCAGATGAATGTGTGGAGGTTCTTTTTTTTTTCAGATCAAGCAGCAATACACTCAAACATCTTTTTAGTGATTATGAAACAGCCTTATTAAATGAAGTGCAGTACATTTTCCCCCTTCTGTATGGTATTTTTGTTTGCCTCCCTGTCTACTACTGGGTGTTTTATTGTTCTCTGAAGGGGGTCAGCCAGGTTCTTCTTCTGAGTGGTGTCAATTAATTCAGATGGTTAGAGTGAAGCTTGCCAAGTGCATTACCAAGCTCTTATCAATACTAAATTTGTTCTGCTGTCACATTGTCCGTTCTCTCTTGCTTTGTTAGTTTGCAGACATCACATATGAAGAGTCTGCAAACAATGATTTGTAAATCCCTGTGTACTCCTCAGCTTTGGGCAACAGCAGCTAGTCAGCTATTCAGCAAATCCTGATTTATAGGGAGCAATTCCTTCCCTTTCACACCTTCCAACTGAATATAGATCACAAAGTTGTTCACCCATCAAAGAATAGTTTCTTTCTTCAATGTGACTGTATACTGACTTTGCAAGTGCTCACAGTGCCAGTTTGTACTTGCTAGGAGATTTCCTTATTTCCTGTCACTTTTTTCATTGTCTCTGTCTGTGCTTCAGTGTTTAGTGATTTTGTATTGCCTTCTCCCTGACAAAGCAGAACAGAGCAGTCAAAGGCCAGAGCAAAAATACTGCAGACAAAAAAATCCAGCCATGTCACAAAACATTTGCAATGTGTTCCTTTCTAGCGTATGGGTTTAATTGTGATGAAAATATTTCTGTACTGATAAACTAGAGTAACTTTGCTTATCTCACCGTCTTCTTACAGGATGTAACAGTTGTGAAAACTGAAACATCACTATATATGGACCCAATCAAGCCCATGAGAAGGACACGAAGCTGAAGCTTCCACCATACACAGCTCTTGGTTATTTATACCTCGGAGAATTTTGTTGAATTTAGAAAAGGAAGATGAAAAAAAAAAAACAAAACCTTGATTTTTAATATAGGTTTCATAATAAACAGCAGCAATAACAATGAAATTCTGGATTTCCTTGACCTTAAGCAAAGGGCAGGAGAGAGGAAATGGTGGCTACAAGGATATATTAAGGAACCCTGTGCCCTTTGTTTTGTTTCTTCAGAGCTGTTTGGCAACCTCTGAAGAAGCAGGTACCTGTCTAGCTGAAAGTGTATTCCCAGCCCATTATATTGGTGTCCTGGTTTGAAGGACAGGTGTCTGCCAATAAAGGCAGAAGGTTTTCTTTGAAATAGCGACTTCAATTCCGCTTCAAGTATTATAATTGTTTGAATCAAGGACTCTGAGGCAGAGATAAGGGGGTAGGAGTAACAGCTCTTTTACTAATATATCTAACCGTACAAGCAGAGACAACAGCAGTTATTAAAATTAGCAACAAGACAGAACAAATAACTCAGTTCCAGTCCTTTCTTTAGCCGCGGACACACTCGGTCTGTGTCCCCGGTGCTGTAACGCGCAGCAGAGCCGGCACAGCTGCGGAGAGCAGGTGGGAGCGAGGGGGTGGGGGGGAAACAGCGACGGCCGCGCTGGTCTCAGGTGGCAGCGGGCTGGAGAGCAGCTCCTTGCTCACCGTTTGGTTTCTGGTAGTCAGCTGTGTCCTCAGAGGTAGAAGGCTGGAGCGGGGGAGATGCAGGGCAGGTGATCGCAGGCGGTCTGGCTCTCCTGCGTTCGGCCGCGTGGGCTGGAGACAGCGTATCCTCCTCCGAGCTCGCCGGAAACACGAGTAGCCCCTCCCAGAACCGCTCCCACCCCCCCTTTTGTCTAGAGTCGTCAAAGATCCTGGGTGTAACCCGGCCAGCTCCATTGGCATGATAATGGGAAAAATTCTTAAAACTGAGACAAAAAACCCAACCCCTAACAATTGGTGATGAATCATAATTGGTTATTAAGGTGCTGCAGGTACTTTTCCTAGGAAATTTGAAGTAATTTTTACAATACTTCCAGCATCCAGACTTTTAAATAAACAACATAAACGACCATTTTAGTGAATATGGGAGCGCTATACCTCAGTTTGGGGATCAAAGAAACAGAAGTAATTAAAATTAACCTTAGGAAAATGAGGAGGAAGCCAACCTGAGGAATGGACGTAACTTATATTGAACTGGCAGGCAGGCTGAAATCCCATCTGAGGAGCTGGAAAGATGCATTTTTTTCTGCCTTGCTGCATTCAAATTCTGCAAGAGTAAATCAGCTGTCCTTAAAGTGACTCTAAGCAAGTATAAGTGTGGCATGCTGTGCTGGATAAAATATAGGAGCCATGAATTCTTCCTTACTTTGTGTCAGGTTGACAGGTTTTTTTGTATTTATTTTTTTTAGAGTGTCTTCTTTATGGGCAGTTGAAGACTTTGTTTTAAAAATAATTTATAAAATGTCAAGATTTTTGATTCTGTGAGACCAGTTCCTTTATCTGCATTGACTTAATAACAAATAAGCAGTTCTGAACATTGATACTAAATTATTAAGTTACATGGATTGTACTTCTGATGGAGGTATAAAACAGTACAGCCAGCCTTTCTAAAAAAGAATTTTAATGTATTGTATAGGCTTGCATTTCAAAGCTGTAGTTTATCTTAAAAACTAACTCTAAAACAATAAACAAAGGAAAATAAATAGAACCCTAAAACTTGACCAGAAGTGCTGCCTGTCATGTTCTGAATTTGTCATATGTATGTATTGCATAAGGCATCCACTGGCACACCATTTCCCACACCGTGCTCTGCTGTAAACAACTGCAGAACATACTGTTTTCTTCCACCAGTGAATAACACCTGTCAACAGTCAACAGCTTATTTGCCTTTGGCTTTTATTTTTGACTCCCTTTAATCCATGTTTTTCTTTATATACTTTCTACATGCTCTGGAATCTGGAGTAATGTTTTTTTTTCCTGAAATATTACTGAACCAAGAACTCTATCTAATATTCCTGCTTCTTTACAAAGAGATGGTCTGCCCCAATGTAATTTATAGCTTAGGTCAAAACTACTTCATTGATTATGAAGTAGTACCCCTGCAAGAACTCCTTTTTTTATATGTAAACCTTTGCAACCTCAAATTGTTTCTGAAAAAAGCCTGCCTAATAATTCATAGAAATGAAGGCGCGCAGCCTGCAAAATTATTCCAAAAATTCAAGGGCTGCAACCTCAATCTCTGCTCTGTTTATTCGTTCTGAGGCAGCACTACCGCAAGGATTTTCAAAGTACCTTAAAGAAATTACATTCAAAAAAATATACTGCCTTTTCAATATTGGAACTAAAACCAAATATTGCCTACTGAATGTTTACAGACCTGTTGAAGTTTCTGCATTCTCCCACTTGCAGCACTGCATCCAGCTCCGGGATCCCCAGCACAGGCAGGTCATGGACTTGTGGGGAGGGACATGGACAGAGAAGGGACACAAAGGGGCACAAATGTGGTTTGCAGAATGGTGGTACTCTGCTATGAGGAAAGGCTGAGGGAACTGGGATTGTTTAGGCTGGAGAGGATGCTCTGGTGCAACATAATTGCAGCTTTTCAGAAACAGCCTAATTTATAAGGAGAGGTCTAATAAATAAGGCCTTATTAATAAGGACAAATCTGGAGAGCAATGGTTTACAAGGTTATGGAGTGACAGGACAAAGGGAATGGATTCAAACTGAAAGAGGGCAGCTTGAGACCAGATATTAGGAAGAAATACTTTACTGTGAGGGTGCTGAGGCTCTGGCACAAGTTGCCCAGATAAGTTATGGCATGGGTGTCCATGGCTAGGCTGCATAGGGCTTGAGCAACCCAGTCTAGTGGAAGGTGTCCATGTCCACAGCAGGGTGGTTTTACTGGACGACCTTTAAGTAAGGTCCTTCCAACTCAAAGCGTTCCATGCTTTCCCGAGCTGCTGCTCTAGGTGAAGAGACAAAAAACCAAACCAAACAAAAAAAACCCCAAAAAACAAAACAAAAAAAACACCCCCCCAAAACAACAACAACAACAAAAACCCAAAAAACAAACCGATAAAACCCCAACTCTCCCCTAAAAACAAACAAACAAACAAACAAACAAACAAACAAACAAACAAACAAACAAAAAAACAACCAACCAAAAAGAAAAAAAAAATCGGAAAAAAAACCCAAACCAAAACCAAAAACAAAACAAAAAAACCCCCAACAAAATAAAAAAACAAAAAGCACAAAACAACCAAAAACCACTTATCTTTACTTATTGCTCCATTAGGGCACGACAGAGCCAAACCCATTCTGGGGCAAGAAATGCCCATTTCGGCCCACAACAAACTTTTATCTCTTTTTATCCCTATCTCGCTTTCATCCCCTTTTATCCCTTTCATTCCGCTGCTCTCGGGCCGTGCGCACTCGCCGCTTCCCATCGGCGCTATCGGTGTTCGGCGCATCGAGTGCTCTGGAAGCGGCTTCGCCCCCTGCGCTGCGCCCCGGCAGGGCAGGACGGGTAGGCAGCCATCGAGACCGGAGGACAGATCGGAGAGGGGAGGTGAGGGGACCTGGGATCCGGGGTCCAGGATCTAAGATCCAGGCGGGCGCAAGGAGGGGCTGGCTCGGGGTTCCCTCTCTGGAGTTCCTGTCCCGCCGTCGCAGCCCTCGCTCTCCCGGAAAGAGCAGGAGCGCGGCGGGTGTGCGGCCTGCGGGCGGGCGGGCGGACATGCAGACAGACAAGCCGCTCCCCAGGCTTGCGGTGCCGCTGCCCGGGGCTGTGGGGTGTCGCCGGCGTCGGCAGCTGTCGCGGCTAGGGATCGGAGCGGCCCGGCCGCCGCTGACACCTCTCCTGTGTGCTCTGCCTGCAGGCAGGTTCGCAAGTGCCTCTGAGAATGGACATCAGGCCGAACCACACCATCTACATCAATAACATCAATGACAAGATCAAGAAGGAAGGTACGAGTGGCTGCCGGTCGCCCCTGGAATGGGGAGGTTGTCCAGTGAGGCCTGGTGATGCACTGCACACGGTACTTGTCTTACAAAGCGGCTTTTAGGAGCTCCCGGAGGTCTCAAGTGCCGAGCAGGAGGTGATCATGAGGCGAGCTTTAGGCAAACGCCTTCTTGTAATGAACCAGTAGCTAAAGCTAACAAATGCACCTCCCACTACACAAGGGAGCTCCCTACCCCCCAGTCTTGAACACTTTCAGGGACAGGAATCCACAGCCTCTCTGGCAAGCCTGTTCCAGTGCCCCACCACCCTGACAGTAAAGAATATTTTCCCGATATCACATCTAAGCCTCCTCTCAGTTTGAAGCCATTACCCCTTGTCCTGTCACTCCAAGCCCTTGTAAATAGTCTCTTTCTATCTTGTAAGCTCCCTTCAAGTACTGGAAGGCCACAGTTAGATCACTCCTAAGCCTTCTCTTTACCAGGCTGAACATCGCCAAGTCTCTAGCCTGTTCCTGTAGGAGAGGTGCTCCATCCATGTCCTTTGTGTTCTGGGCATCCCAGATTTGGATGTAGCACTGCAGGTGGTGTCTCACCTGGCCAGGGCAGAATCCCATCCCTTGCAGGGTGCTGCCCAGCCTGCTTTGGATGCAGCCTAGGACATGGTTGGTTTCTGGGCTGTGAGTACACATGTTCAACCCCTTCTCCTCCATCACCCAAGTCTTTCTTCCCAGTGCTGCTCTGCATCTGTCCATCCCCCAGCCTGGATTGATTGATACTGGGGGTTGCCCTCACCCAGTTTTAGCACCTTGCACTTGGTCTCATTAAATCTCGTAGGATTGCCATGGATTAAATATACAGTGTTAAATTACCTGTTAAGATTACAAATTGTTTTCTATTTTAATACAGGTTTTAAAATAATTTTTAGGGAAAGTGTTTTGATAGAGAATCTTTTTAATAAAAAAAAAATACCATACTAGTTAGTCAGGAGTGGGTGGAGAAAGTGACAGTGGACTGGTATTACCAAGTCTCAACAGCAAGAAAGAAGAGGCAGCCTTCTTAAGTTGCTAAAATAGTGTTTTTGTGTTAGAATGATTACACAGTGCAGATTATTTATTTAGCTCGATTTGAATAGTACTAAGGTTTAATTTGGCATGTATTCAGGTGATTGTAAATAATCAAAGTAAATCCAATGCAGCTCTAAGCTGCAGTAGTCTCATATAAAAATCAGTTGGATCCAGAATATGTAAAAATACTTCATGTGAGTGAGAAAATTGATTAAAGAGTTACCACCAAAATTTGCAACTTTAATTAGCCTTTAGGTAGTTATTTTGCTGCATTCTTTTTTTATATCATATCTCTTTACTGCTGCTTGTTTCAGTTTTGATTTTCTGATCAGCCTGCGATGGCTGTCGTGCATCATACTTAATTGTGTGAGAGAGTGTGTGTAGATATTTGTATGAAAATATGTGTTTACGTACCCTTATGTAATTGTTACTTCCTCAGAATGGTAGAATGGATGGCACTGCAACTTCTTCACTAACTGAATCCTTGAGGTATGAAAAAAAATGTTGCACACCAGCTTACAAAACAAATAAACTTATACTGATGCAGCAGTTTTGATAAACTCATGTACTCACCTGTGTGAGTTAAAGCTTGTAAAAAACGTTGTTTCCAAAGGACAGTAGACTTTGTAAAATTGGAAATTTGCATGTAACCTGTTATAATCTGTTTTCTTCTTTGGTCCCCAGAGCTGAAGAGGTCCCTTTATGCGTTATTCTCACAGTTTGGTCATGTGGTCGATATTGTGGCTTTAAAGACCATGAAGATGAGAGGACAAGCATTTGTTATATTTAAAGAACTTGGATCATCTACCAATGCTCTGAGACAGCTACAAGGCTTTCCGTTTTATGGGAAACCAATGGTAAGTTACTTTTTTACCTTTGTAAAGAAGAAAAATAACCTGATGGTGTGATACAGTGTTTTGGTACTTTCACCTTAAGAATGAACTATCATATGTAGTTGTTGTCAAATGATACTCAGTCCTGATGAGTATCTGCATTTGTGCAAGCTGGAGAGATGCTGAAGAGACTGTGGTTACAACGCTTCAGTGTGTATTTGAACTTAACATTTGGATTTCTTAATGGGGGGCTTTTTGTTTTTCTGTGCTGGATTAAAGTTTTTAAGATCTTAAGTACTTTCATTTTACTCATCATGTCTTGCATTAAACCTTGCAAGGTCTTGCATTAACTTGATTTTATAACATTATTGAAATTAGATTAGTTTTCAGTTACTTTATGTAGGATAGTATTAACTACTCTTAGTTTTGTAATGAATAGCTGGATTGTGATGCTTCCTTTCTGAAGTAACAGTGAGGACGGTGAAGATCTCCAGTTTGCTTTCCAAATGTGACCAGTGATTTTTTTTTTTTTAATGGCTAGTTCTGCTTGACTGTAGATCACCCAACCAAGTAACTGTACTTCAGTATAACTTCAGTGAAACAAATGTAGTGCTCGTTGATAGAACATGGTTTAGTAATGTACTTCATAACATAAAGAATAGCACAATTGACCTGCTTTGTTCTTGCCTGCTTGGATAATTATGCATCTCTTCATTCATCTGTTGGGTAAGGTGTAACAATACATGCAAATGGCCCACGACCTCAGCGATGGATGGGTACATTACTTTGACTCTCAGCTCATGCCTTTGAGCACTGAAGAGAGTAGTTGTGCCATTGAGCCACAAGCTATTAGCCTTAACGTCTTCTAATTCTCTAATTAAATCTTTAACACAGAATTGTGCAAGCTCAGTTCACTGTTTATCCTTAAGGAGTTTTGTGCTCAGTAGAACTGAAAAAGAAACAAAAAGATGAAGGCTTCATAAGCTTTCAGATGTACTTCCCTCTTCAAACATTGCCTGCAGCCTGTATACTCTAAGCACTAAACCAAAGCATTACAAAAAATCTTTAGCTGCTGTGTAGTTTTGTATTGAGGTAGTCTTTGATAGGAAAAACAATAGGATTGTGTGCATAAATAATAATGTTGCACAGGTATAGTTACACCTGCATCTGCTTAAACTTCAGCTGTGGGGGACCTTTGTCAAAGGAACAGCAGCATTTATGCAATCCTGTTGGGATTAAGGTGGATACTTGCCTTTTCTGTTTAAGAAATTAGAGTTTTGCTGAATTTACATTTCTGAAGAGATCTGAGAAATCACTGTCAAATTTTATGTCCCTTTAAAATGGGATTGAAAACTCACAGTTTTAATAGAAGCTAGTGCCAATTTTCTCAAATGTCCTCTGTGTAGCTCAAATATATCTCTCTGTAGGTGCTACCTTGACAGATGTTAAGAAGAGGTTGCTAGAGAAATGGAGTTCTGATTTCAATGAGCTAAAGTTAGTTATTTCCATATTAGGGTTTTTTTAAGACTTCTGTTATTGTGTTCAGAAATAACTATGAGAATTGGTTACTTTATAAGTGTACCTACACTTTACAGCAATGTTTTTAATATAAAAGGTTCCTGTCAAAAAAAAATCTAAATACACAGTTAATAAAAGTGGTGCAAAATGTTCAGTATTATTAACTGCAGAATATACTCTGTTTTTCTTTTCCCTTTTAAAAAGCGTATTCAGTATGCAAAAACAGACTCTGATATAATCTCTAAAATGCGTGGGACTTTTGCTGATAAGGAAAAAAGAAAGGAAAAGAAGAAAGCCAAAACTCTAGAGCAGTCAGCAAACACACCAAATAAAAAGGTTATCCAGGTAAGCTGCTTTGCTGTTTAGAAAAAATCAGAACAAAACTAAACAAAAAAACAACAGCAAAATGAAACCACACAAAAGCTATTGTAAATAATGTTTTTAGGACTTGATGTTGTGTTTTGTTACTTTTCAATTCCCTAAATTGGGATATGTTGATTATCTACAGCTCTAGAAGTTGAAGGAGAGGGGACTGGTTATTTAGTCCTTGCTGCTTCTTTTTTGTTCCCTCCTTTGCTATTACCAGATGAAAAAAGGATATAGGGCAAAGTAGATAAAACCAAAGTAGAAGCTAGCCTCTTTTAAGGAAAGGAAATAAAGGAGAGTGTGCTTTCCTTTAGTATTGGTTTCAAGTGCTCAACCAGCTTTCTCTTCAGTGTTTTAATACCATGTTGCCCAATAAGGAGAGATGGTAAATGAGAACAAGACAATTTATTTATGTTAGATATTAGACGTTTGATGTTAGATTAACAGGAGTTAGGTTGGAATTTATCTCCATTAAGGATTGGTCTGCCTAAAGCAGCGTTTAGTAGTTTTTTGTGCTGAAGTACAGCAGAAAACATCAAGGCACTTTTCCAGATCCCCCCAGTTTATATATTGGGCATGATATTCTCTTGTATGGAATACCCCTTTGGCCTGTTCTGGTCAGCTGTTCTTGCTCCCTCCTCGTTTCTTGTGCACCTGCTCACTAGCAGAGCATGGAAACTGACAAGTCCTTGATATAAACAAGCGCTACTTTTCAACAACCAAAGCATCAGTTTGTTATCAATGTTACTCTCATACTAAACTAAAAACACACTATACTAAGAATAAAATTAATTCTATCCCAGGTGAAACCAGGATACCTATCTAGGCCTTCCGCTTTCTAAACTACTTCCTCCCTGTCTGTTAAATTAAATCACGTGGTGTAGAGAAACACTGGACTCAGATATTAGATTGATCAGATAGTACTCATGTTATTTCTTTTGATTTCCTGGTTTTAGAAAAAAAGCAAAATTCAGAGACTTTGTTCCCTTTGGGAAGTATCTCATAAGCACCAAATGTTCCTTGGATTGCAGCTCAAAAAAAGCCCTTAACATGTTTTGAATAGTAGAGAAACATGGTGATATGTGCCTATATTCTGTTTATTTCTAATGGAACACATTTTGTACTTATTTGCTAGGGAGCAGCACAGAATTCAGCCAATGCCCCAGGGACTACACCACAGAATCAGGTAATGTTTTTTATTTTTATCACTAAAAGCACTAATGTTTATAATTATTCTCTATGAATAATAATTTGTTACACATGGAAACTTGAGGATATATTTTACAGGTTTGTTTTTGTCCTATGAGACATTTGTCTAACAGCTATATGAGAGTAAACAAACAAAACAACTCCCTTTTTTACTATATCTGACTGATTGACTGGAAATGAAAATCTGCAGTTTCTCATTACTATACAGAAAACAGCACTATTACCAAATCATACTGGATTCTTAAATTTGGACTGTGCTTAGTATCAGTTGAAGGATTCTTAATCTTTTTTCATTGCTAATAAGTTCCCTTTAACTTAATTTATCCTAGCAGCAGATAAGGAAGACAACACAGGATGCCAAAATATCTGCCTAAAAGCTTTATTTCAGGAGTTAAGGGGTTCTCTGCTCATTTTGTCTTTTTCCTCACAAGTGTCTTACTTTCCAAAGGATTGTATGGAGATGTAGGAGAAACTTCCTACACGTCATTCATCTTGTCTGCTCAGTGACATTCTAAATGATTCATGTTAGAAGTGAAAGTGGTAAAGAGCCAGGATTTGCAGGAGAGCAAGTACCATAAAAGAATATCTTTGCTTGGCCTGCCCTGCATCTTTCTTGAGTACTGCCACTGCATACATAATCAACAGGGGAAAAGGTCTTGCTTCCTGGATTTTCAGGCACAATATATCTATGTCAGTTTGCATCAAAGCACTGAGTGTTTGGGTATTTCTTTGAATGTCAGAAGTTTATTTTCTAATGGTACTACCTGGAATATTTCCATCAGTAGAAGGAGATTGTTCTCCTGAGGCTTTTTATTGGCACTGCTTTGAGGATGTTAGAAGTTGGGGTGTCCAGTTTATTTTTATTTTTATAATGTACTCAATGACTTGAAGATTCTAGTATCAGCAAATGACTACTCAGCCTTGTCTGTGATGGGTGGCTACAAATTCATATTAGTAGGCAAATTTGTTAAAAGACTAAAGCTTAAATCTATAAAGGGGTTTCTAATTAAGAAATTTTAATTGAGCTCCGTAGTAAAACCATGTGGATTTTGTAAATTTTGATTGCCCAAAGGTATTCAGTATTTTGGTAGTACTGCAGTAAGCAGGGCTTGGCTTCCCACTGCTTTCCAGAAGGATGTGAAGTCTTTCATGCATTCTTTCATTCACAATTCAGGTGTCTTGGCTAGCAGTGCAGTCACTACTTTGGCACCTGGGTACAGAGAATACTTCAGTGTCAGCTCTTGACTAGTTCAGTTTAAATGTGAGATCTAAGACAGTATGTGATTGTATTGTGATTTTTGTGGAACTAAGAACCTCTCCAAATTAATATATCTGTGTAAAAGAGCAAAGGGGCTCTGTCTGTATATTGATAAAGGTGTGGTGAAGCCCAGATAGAATCTTATGAGCAAAACTAAAGAAATGTGAGTCTTGGTTCAAATAATCATGCAGACAGATGCAAAGGAACTATATGCAACTATGTATAGTCTTCTGAGCTTTGATCTTCTGTGGTTGCAGGTGCCTGATAACCCGCCAAACTATATCCTTTTCCTTAATAATTTGCCTGAGGAAACAAATGAGATGATGCTGTCCATGTTATTTAATCAGTAAGTTTTGAATAGAAATTATTTCTCCTTTGAATTCTTCTGTAAGCTGAATGTGTTTTCTCAGTTGGCAGGCTCACTTTTTAGAAATAAGAGTTTCTTCTGGAGGTATTTCAGTTGTTTGTCTTACTGACAAGATGTCAGCTCTGATGACATGATTCAGAAAGCAAATCCAAACTTTTTCGTAGCTAGTTTTGATTGTGTAATTTATCTGCTATCAATTTGCACTGGATTTAAGCTGGTGCCCATAATACTAAAGTCTTTAGGACAGCAGGAGCAGTTTTAAAACTAGTTAGATTGCTTCTGTATGTGTACTGCACTGATTAAACTGCTCCCACATAATATTCCTTAACTGAGGCATAGTTCTAAAAATAGAACATGTAAAACTCTTCAATTTAAATCTTTCATTAGTAATAACTATTGCACTAGTAGATGCTTCTGACAAAAAGCTACTGAAGAGAGATGTATTATTGAGCTAAGAAGTGTTATTTGACTCTCACCGTATTTTAAAGGTTTCCTGGATTCAAAGAAGTACGCTTAGTACCAGGGCGCCATGACATCGCATTCGTGGAGTTTGAAAATGAGAATCAAGCAGGGGCTGCTCGAGATGCTCTCCAAGGATTCAAGATCACTCCATCTCATGCCATGAAAATCACTTATGCGAAGAAATAGCTATAGGCTTCTGTAAAGGAGTTCTGTGGATGTTTTTTTTTTTTTAAACACTGATACTCTGGTCAGCTAGCACATTTACTGTTCTCTGCAGAAAGCATAAGACTGGACTAGAATTGCTGCACTGACCAGGGCACATGTAGGATTTCCACAGATCACCTGCATAGTGACTTTTTCTGTTGAAATACTAATTTTTATAAAATAAAATATAAATGTGCTGTTTTCAAGCCGTGTTTTTTCCTCAAGTCTATCTCATTATTGATTAACCTTACAGGGCATTATTCAGTTGAAGAACTTTTAAGGTGATCCTTATTTCTCAGAAGTGCGTGATAAAAGTAGCTGTCTTTCCAGAGCAAAAAGTATGATCAGGAATGCTGAATGCCAGCATATTTGGAATAAATATGGCATTCAACCTCATTATCAAGGGGACAGCTGTTTTTCACATAGGAAATACAGCTTATCATTAGTGGTTTTTCCCCCCAGATATAGTTAGAAATTGATTTCAGTTTGGCAGTAGTGTGATTTGACTTGGTTTTATCTTGGTGGCTGGCAGTAGAAGCAAGTCCCAAGAGGAAACAAAAGTTTCTAGTTTTTAGGCAGGCTTTTCCAGAATATATGTCCTAATGCTTCTGTTTCTCAGGTTCGATACACTTTATTTTTTCTCATTTGTTAAAAACCTTATAGCTTTGTGTGACATGAAATACACTGGATGCAATGAAGTAATCCGATGCAGTACTGTGAGTTGTAACTGTTGGAAAAAAATCACTTTAAAAAGTAGTGCTTTGTAGCTGCAACATAAGCCACCTTTTTTGGCACAAGATCTGGAAAACTGGGAGTTTCACCTGCTCCCAGAGTACATTGCAAAATTATGCCTCTTTCATAGTTATCTCAATTATCGTCCTATCTCCATTTATATATTTTTTCATTTGTTTTGGTGATTTCATGTATGTTCGGTTTCATAAGTATTCAATACTTGCAAATGAAAATTGTTTTAATGTTCCTGTAAGAGCAAAAATGACAGTTATTATTAAATAACCTTGGATTTTTCCTCCTGCAGTCATAAATTTATAGGTAGTAATTATGCTGTTATTTCATCCCACTAGTTTGTGTGCACAACTACCATTGCTTTTTGCCTTTGTTTACTTAAAGGGTTTGAAGCTGTCTGCAAAAGGAAAACCTATAGGAGATTGAAGGAAGGAGTAATGGGTTGGAAGGCTAGAGGAGACTGTGATGAAGTCAGCTATGATGGGAAAATGATGCTAGTAGTTGCACCTTATTTTAAAGGAGTGTGGGATTTTTGATGACAACTGGGAAATTCTGCTGTTCCATCTGGGAACTGAAAGCTGGTACAGCCAGCAGCTCTTCAGGCCTCCTCATGAATCAGGAAACACTGGAGTGCAATTTGGATATTTCCAAACTTGCCCTTGGTTATTTCTGAGTGCTATTCCAGACCAGCCTGCTTGTAGCTGTGCTGTTGTAAAGAGGTTGTAAAGAGGACCTTTTAAGTCAGCCTGTGGCACTGTTTAGTGTCTTGGACCTGCAAACCCTCAACAGAGTTCAGCTAGGTAAAGAAAAGTGAAATGCTTGCTGTCCTGGCATCACCTCTGTGTTTTGCTCTGATTTCATCTCCCTGTGGAAGGCATCTTGCCTGTACAAGTATGCAGTGCTTGCATTCTTAGATTTCAGACTTTAATTGCTGACTTGAAAAACCTTTTTACTGCCTTGCAGCTCCCTAATTGTTTGTTTACATTGCATCCATTTGCTATTGTCCCAGTAGGTCCTTTCTGTAAACAGGAAGAGGGGAATCTCTGCCACAGAGGATTTTTGGTCCAGGGAAGATTGTGCTTGAGAGTGAGCATTTATAAAAAATTATACAGGAGGACAGGATTAAGAAGGATGTAATTTCATTTGCTTCTTACCAGAGTCTGACTTAATTTTAATTCTCAGACTTTGCTTGAAGTACGATTAAGGCAATGGACAACTCTAAGAGGACTTAGCACATTTAAATAGACAGGTGCTGATTAAAATGTTAATACAGAATGGCATTGGGAGGGGATTCAGCGTTATGAGTCAGCCCTGAGGTTCTCCCCCTGCCTATGGCTCCTTTGGTGGGATGGAATGGTGCCACAGCCCCTCCCTATTAGCCTCATGCGTTTGTCCAGGTGTCTGCCTCTTCCGTAAAAGATGGGATTGCTGGACCTGGCATATACTCAGGAAGTAGTGCAGCAAGAAAAATGGCACAAAGTGTTTATTTGATGATTTTACTTTTGTGTCTCAGATTAGTGTGTCCTCTTGCAACTGGAATTTTTATGGAGAAGCTTACCAGCCAGAAGCTGTGTACTGATGATGACTGTGTCTCTAAGTAAATTTGCTTTAACTTTGAGGACAAAATATGGGCATTTTAAAAATAATGGTGGGGGTGAAGGAAAACTACTTTACTTGTTCAGAGCTGTCATATATATGTCCTGTCAACTGGCTATGTAGGATGTCATCACATGCAGTTTTACCAAACAATGCATTTTGCAAAGGGACATTTTTCACTTAAGTGAAAAGTGCAGAGAGGGATTCTAACTTTCAGTGCTGAAATTGCTTCTAAAGCTGTTATTTTGGTTACTGGAGAATAGAAAAATGCACAGAACAAATTCTTGAAGACTTTAACTGTTTCAAGATAACCTACTTTTAACTGTAGAAATAATTTTACTACAATATTCTGTAAAAGTATGTATGGATTTTAATTCATCTACCTTATTCTTTTGTTGCTTTTCTTTTTTCCCAGACACCAATTTCCATGCCACAGTAGAAGAGGATTATAATGCTTCAGATTCCAGATTCATTAATATTAAGAAGGGGCAGTTGATTTATGTTTACTCAAAACTAATGAATGAAAAAGACTGGAGAATTCTGGGCTGCAAGTGTAAGCGTTGATTCTTGTGTATGTGAACAAACTAGAAGTAGTTTGACAAACATTTCTGTCAAGAAATGGATGCAAATGCTGAGCTACTGTGGAGCTTAAAGAAGCAATTTAATTTTAAAAATGAATGCTTAAACTGGTTGAGGAGACTTGAAGGGCTTTAATTTTTTTTCTTTTTAGTGAAGTATCTATAATAGGTATATGGTAATTATGAATGGAACCTTTACAGAATGGCTCAACAGTTTATTTCTGTGGCCATTTCTGAAAATGGTAGCGGAGAAAGCTTTTATGACAGGGGCCTTTAAAGTCTTAAATTTAAGGGAAGCAAATATAAAGATTAGTTGTGTTTGCAAAAAAGATCCAGATAAACTGTAACCAGTATTCATTTACTCAAAAAAATGTATGCCTAGATCAGAACTTCAGTTTGTTTCATGTGCCAGCTGATTAGAACCTAGGAAATGTAAAACTAGATTAAGAACACTATTGGTAACTCCTTTTGACTAAGTGATAAACCAGCTCAAAGCAGATGAGGATTGTTTTATGGTGTCTAATTATACATCTCCTTGCTTGAAGGTTTATAGAAAGCATTATGAAGACCATATGGGGACAGTTGATTATTTCCCTAGCCAGTTTAGAGTCAGAACAACATGTCTATCAAGAAGCAAATAAGACTCTTTCTACAAGGGTAAAGAATTTACAAAAGCCCAGCTGGCTACATAATTATACTTGGCTATGTAATTCTAATTTGCTGTAAAATCAAATCATTATTGTGGCAGTTGATTGTAGCATATCCAATCTGATTAGGAATCCAATCTTTGGGCCTTTATACAGGCAAATAACCTCAATAAAATCCCTAGCATAACCTCTGATACAGCAGACATTGTAAATGTTGCAATAAAGGCTTGATCCTTTTTATTTGGATAGTATTCCATTAAGGTCACATAACTTTTACCCAAAGCTTTCTTTTTTAGATACTACAGCCTGGGTATTGTGCTGTAAACTTTGGTAACATGTACTAGTGTACCTTCTATGAATTGTATATATAGATAGACACTGTCATACAGAACTTGTGATGACTGTGAGACCAATGCTTGCTTTTTCATTACAAAGCTTATGGTGCATCAAAAAACTGAGTTAAACGGATTTTGGAAACACAATAGCATTCTGTGAGTAAGCATGCTGCATTTCTGAAAGAATGGTTGTCCCTGGTAATGCACAAAAAAATAATATTTTTACTAAATATCTGAAACACTTCATGGAGGAGTGGAAGAGGAGGTTCGTTTCTCAGAGGCCACCATGGTTTGGCTTACAACTGGCAGTTACTGGTAGCTTATTTCTGTGCTTAAAACCAAATTGAGTGTTACATTTAAAGTACTTACCTTCATCCATCCTCAATATTTTTTAGCTATATGCTGTATTGCAGTGTATGGCAAAATACAATTAGCATTTTAATCTTGAAGTCATAACTGGAATTTTCAATCCTAGGTCCAGGTTATTAGATGGGTTTCATTAACACAGATGAAATAAGTGAAAGGAAGAATTTTGTGTCATGTTAATAGTTGCCAAGATTTGCACCACACAATTTTTATTTCAGGAAATATGTATCTTGGTTAAGTGATTGCTTTTCTTGTCATTACATTAGGTTATTCTGTTGTAGCAATTAATTAGTTAAAGAGCACGAAAGAACTACTACAATGCATTTTAAGCTCTTTTCTCAGTCATATAACGGGCATGGCAAGCTGAACTGGAAGTGGAGGTAGGTTAAAGTGATGTCTTAGCCTGAAGGCTTACTCGGTGTCCAGAATGGGACATTGTCAGGCTGCAGTGCTGAGCTTTAATTGGAAAGTCGGTGGCATAGACTTCCAGTCCTTTCACCCTTCCTTCACATTCTTGCTATGCAGGAACATTTCAATGAAAACAAAGGGTAATACAGAGACATCTACTGATCTCAGCTTATTTTGCAAATGTGACTTTAAGGATCAGACTCTTTGTTCACATGTACAATAGTTTACAGCACGTCTTGACCCATCTGTGTGCTGCTTGCTTCAGAAATATCCCTTAAAGCAGCTTTTTCAAATAGAGCTAGTATTGCATCACCAGCCTTCCATTTACAAATAGCAATCCAGTTTCTTGCTCACAGTTCTTCAACCTTCTCCCAAACCACTGGCAATGTTTTTGCCTTGCTTTCACAGCCTTGCACCTGCAAAGCCCAATATTGGTGTAAGATAGGCTCTCTTTGAAAAGGGTTGCCATTAAATGACATGATGTCCAAAGCTGAACAATGAATCAGCATGGAGCACAAATGACATTATATGAAGGAATGCCTCATAGGGAACTCATTGAGGAAAAACATTAAGAGGGACACTTGCTGCATTGGAGAGAAGCCTGAAAGAGAACAGTAACCTGGGGGCCTCTGTGTTTCCAGCTCTCCTTTTATTTCAGGGTATTTTCCCTCCAAAAAAGGTAACTTCCACTGTTGGAATCAATGTATGCCATTAGCTACAGACCTTGCTATGATAAACCTTTCTGCCTGTGGACCTCTCTCAGCATCCTTTTGTGTAGCACTTGGGGTAATCCATGTCTGTTGGTTGGTGATCGAGCAATAAATCTCAAGAGGTTGTTTTTGGTTTTTTTTCTCAGTGCCGCTATTTCTGAACCATTGAATCAAACGGAATACAATGGGCTGGACACAATATGCTGTGTGTACATCAGAGTGCTGGTGTTGAATTGCCTGCCTTCCCTCAGGCAGTTAAAATCAGCCATTTGCTGGCTTAGTACTTTTGTTACCAGGAAGCAGGTGTTCTGCAGCAGCTCCCTGTCTCCTGCTTGCAGTGGGCAGCTATGTGGAATACACTGGATATACTTCTCTGATGTAAATAAGGAACATAGCATGACAATTCCCTGCACCAAAATCCAGATCTCTATAGGCAGATAATAGCAGGAAGGAAGCAATATGCTCTGGAAGTCTTTTCCCTGCCAGAAGTTTTCAAGCAGAATACTGGCATTTATTTTCTAGTCAGCAGTTCTCTAAGTACTACATAGCCTCAGTTTAATTAATCCTTTTCATGTGGGATTAGGAATTGTTTAAGGATGACTAATCAATCCAGGTATAGGACTGCAGGAATACAAAACAAAACAAACAAAAAAAATGGTAAAGGAATTGTTTGAAATTAAGAGAGAAGGAGGTATTGTCTAATTAATTTCAAGAATTCAAGATAGGAACAAATGAATTGAGCTATGCAAAATGAGTCAAAGGACAAAAGAGCTTTGTCTTTTCCAGATTCCTTTAAATATATTATGGTGTACTTTGTGTATATTATAGCATATTCTGTGTATAGCATATTCATTTACCTATGGAGGGCAATAAAAGAATGTAAATCCTTCAGTAATCTCAAAACATTTTTCCTCTTAACTCTCTTTTTCATGACTTTAATTTCTTTTGTGACTAGCACAAAAGCAGGCAATCTCTTGGCTGCTACCAGGGAAGGCTGACAGGAGAAAACTAGGACACCCTCTCTAAACACAAAGAACTTCCTAGGTATTTGTAACAGATATTTGTGAAACAAGTAACCTTTCTTCAGAACACGAAAATTTTTATTTATAGGGAATCATTTGGGATGAGGCCAGGAAAGAAAGAGCTGCTGGATAGCCCCTTCTCCTCGCAGCTTTTCAACTGCACACCTCAGGATTGGTCTATATATATTCTTTCTCAGCTATTTGTACAGCCACATTCGGAGTTGAGGGACAGAACTGCAAAAGTCCAGCAAAAAGCTTGCGCCAGCTGAGAATGCTCTGGTTTTGACAACATGTAACTCACATCCGCTTGAACTCTGTCACACAGCCTAGACACTGACCTTCACCTACGGCCCAAGCAGCTATACCTCACAAAGTTAAGTGTCAAAACAAAAGGCTTTCCTCAATTCCTCCTGTTTTCTTGGCAGACTTTAAACTGCACACCATTCACTGTGGCTCTGCACCTTCCTTCTCACATATACGCGCTGTCACATTTTTCACTTTCCCACATCCATTTCAAATGTCTGGCAGCTTCTCCCATAAAGAAGGCTCTAGACAGGAAAGCTAGTGCTGCCTTGTGCCTTACCCTTAACAAATGTGAGCCAAAACAAACATTCTTTGCACTGTGTACTTGTGTCTTCAGCATCTTGTGCCATAGTATTTTCCAAATGTTGAGATCTAAAAGGTATCGGTTCCACAGATGACTTGGATAGGGATACACACCAGCCTGGGTAACTGTCATTGACTTTCCCCCTTATGATTGACAGCTTGAATTCAGCAGGCAATCAAGCAGCAGCCACACTCCTCTTGCATCCTCTACACCCAGAAGCGCACATCCAAATGTGCTTTCTTTGCCAAAGAGGGGAACTAGAAGCCCATCTGAAAAGAAATGGCATCCCCTCCTCCAAAATACAAAACATTCAGGGATTGATCCCATGCAAAGGTGCCTGTAGAACACTGGTACTGGGCATAACCCTCCTGGGGCACTAAATCAACTGCACACCAAGACTCAAGAGTAGATGTTTACCTTAGCCAAAAGGCTTGTGCTGTCAAAATTTCAAGAAGGCTACCTCTGAGAAGTGGAAACCACATGCTAAATTAAATCTTTCAGGACACCACTTTCCAAAGACAGATACTGACTCCGTAATTGTATGAATTGAAGCAGTGCTTCTACAGCAAATATGCCAGGACAGAAAGTTGCTGCTACCCTTGGCCTGCACGAGGCAGCTTCTTATCTGCATATGAAGCACTAAGGCTAAATGCTTTCCTTCCCATGAAAAAGCATTACCAATAGACGTGCTGGAAGAGAAGCAGTTGTTAGGTTGGTCATGGCAGCTTCTCAACGATATACAACTCACACCACAGCAACACACCTTCTGTCTCAGCTACACATTTTTCACTCAGCTCTCACATTTTTTCACTCTTGCTGAGTCTAAACTGTATGGAAGGAAAACATCCAGGAGCTGCTGCTCCTTGGGAAAGGACTAAGACAGAAGCCTCAGAGCTGTCCCCAGCATCCATCTACCTCTGCCTCAGGGAAAGGCGCCAGAAGAGAAACTGTTACTGTATTAGTCTTTCTAAGTCCAAGCTTTTTAATAAACCACCGCGCTCTGGGCGATAAGAAGGTGTAATATGGCACTCTGCTATGCTTGCTCAAGCTGGTCCTTTTGCAAGCTAGCATTTTTGCCGGTTGTTTTCAAGTTAGTAGCCCGACTCTGTGGAAGAATTTATTAGCACCGGGGAGCTCGTGCTATCTTTTGAGTCTTGTCCAAATAAGAGCTTGAACCTACCTGGATGGGAAAGATCAGTGAAATCTTTTTGTCCTGATGCAAAAAGTTGATTTGAGAGCAGTGGCAGTTTCAACTTTGGGAGGCTCTGCACTTTGGGAAGTTTCAAATTAGGCAAGGGGCCCTTCCTTCTTCTGCAAGTCAACCGTGCCATGCTGCGGTTGTTTTTCCAAGCACTGACAAGAGGATGCCAGGAAACAAGGGGTCAGGAAGTGAAGGGGGAAATGGATGAACAAGGCCATGGAATGAAGAGGTAGAAAGAGCAAGGGAAGTACACGAGGTGTCTGCAAAGCAATGTAAGGCTGGGCTCTGCACAGCAAGGGATGATCAGGTGTGGCAAGGAAAGGCAAGGTTAGGTAGGCAATAACCACCACTGTAGGGAAGGCAAGGCAAGACCAGTGGGGAGAAAGCAAAGCAAGGAAATGGAATATTAGGCAAGAGAAGGCTCAGAAGCTGTAGGCATGGCAAGCCTAGGTATATATGTATAGTAAGAGGCAGGTCCGTGAAACAAAGGGATGAAATAAATGGTTTAACATTCTTAGTAACAACTCTGGCCAGCAATTGTGGACAAATGGTTATTTATTTGTCAAGAATGTCCCAAGAAACAAAGGTTTCCAAGGTTGAGATACCTTGCCACACAAAGGCTTCCCACTGCTTCCCACCTTATGTCCTCTCAGTACGCTACAATCACAAAATAGTTATCTAATTTCTTCTTGCTTCTTTGTTATGAAGCAAGAAAGACCACCACTTAGTGTCCATTTCTAGCAATTTTGAGGAGAAGTCTCTCCATCACATTAAATTTCATTATGCTGCCCTCCAGATGACATGTTCAGACTGACTGCTTATGGTGCCTGCTCAGTCTTTTCCTGTTGAGTCCCAATTTTTTATCTAACTGCAACTAGAACATTGTCCAAGTTTAGGACAAACCTGGGGGGAAACTTCCAAAGGAGCCCCCCAGAGAATAAGCCCCTCTCACAATTCCTCCCCCCCACTGGGCTCGGAAAGAATTGTACTCGGGGGGAAAAGTGGAAAAAACCTATTTATTAACAAACAAAGAAAAACACTTCCCAGCAACAGGAAAGTACAATCCCAGATGACAAAAACGTTTTTACCAGCGTGAGAGATGGTCGCTGCTGGGAAGGGCGAGAAGCTTTTTGGGCAGGCTCTGGAGGCAGTTTCTGATGCTCAGGTCCCGTCCGGAGCCGGTACAGATTTTCGAGCTGAAGGGGAGAAGGGGGGGCGGGGAAATGCAGCAGCCGGGGCAGCAGCAGCAACAGGGCAGAAGCAGCGGGGTAGCGGCCGGGGTAGCTAGCAAGCGGGCAGCAAGCAGCAAGCCGCAGCCAGGCAGCAGCAGCCAGCTAAGCAGCACAGCCCCGGGGCACCACCCCCCCGGGGTGGGGGGAAGAAGGGCACCGGCGGCAGCTACATGCAGACAGAGAGGTGTGGGGGCGGGAGAGGAGCAGACACAACACCAACCCAGGACATTCCACTTCTTATCCCACATCGTGAACGTTACACACGATTGGGATACACACCCACTAACTACAACGTAAAAGCTTTTATTTGACTTGCTTAAACTTTTATTACTTACACATTTTCTTTTATTTTACTTACTTAGACTTTTAACACTTACATATGTCTTTTTGTCTCATCCTACAATTAGTTTTCCCTGTGGTACACACTGTGTTGTTTTATCTTCTTGCATTATCTACCACGTGCATTTTGGTCTTTGAGCAAAGACAATTTTACTAATGGGTTTGCCTGTACTTGAGGCAGGATTAACCCATACTGCTTTTTTTAACAGACTTCTAACATGGGCTACTGGGACTTTATTTCCATTTACTGTATTAAGGGAGTTAGACTGGGCAGGACTTGCTCGGTTGATGGAACTTTTGGTGTTAACTAACTAAGTAGTTTTTGCTAGATGTTGGTTTTAGTTTTTAAAGGACCCCCCACCCAATGCTTTTAAGGTGGTTTTTAGTAATTTATTGTACCTTTTTACTTTACTTGCAGCTGGTGCATGGTAAGGGATGTGGTACACCTACTCAATACTGTGTTTTTTAGCCTAGGTGTTAATGAAATTGTTTTTAAAATGAGTCCTATTGTTTGACTTGATTTTTTTAGGGGTGCCATGCTTCCACAGGACTTGCTTTTCCAGGCCCATGATGGTGTTGCGGGCTGTAGCATGAGACACTGGGTACGTTTCTAACTATTTAGTTGTGGCTTTTACCATGGTTAGGACGTAGTGCTTGCTTTGGTGGGTTTGAGGCAGTGTGATATAATTAATTTGCTAGGCTTCTTCATACTTATACTTGGACTACCGCCCCCCATACCAGAGGGGCTTTACTCGCTTGGCTTGCTTGATGGCAGCACACGTCTCACAGTTATGGATAACTTGAGAGATGCTGTTTATGGTTAAATTTACTTTTCGGTCTTGTGCTTACTTATAGGTGGCATTTTTGCCTTGATGACTTGAGGCATCATGGGCCCATTGAGCTAGGAACAACTTTCCTTTGTGCTCTTAATTTAAGTTTATCTTCGACACCCCTATCCTTGCAGCTTGATTTACTTGCTGATTATTTTGCTGCTTTTTATTGGCTCTTTTTTTGGGGACACGGGCGTTTACATGGCGAACTTTTACAGGTAGTTTTTTTAATTGAGTAGCGATGTCTTTCCACTTTCTCTGGGTTCCCCGTACGGGCCACCAAATTATTTGTCCAAGTTTAGGACAAACCTGGGGGGAAACTTCCAAAGGAGCCTCCCAGAGAATAAGCCCCTCTCACAATTCCTCCCCCCCACTGGGCTCGGAAAGAATTGTACTCGGGGGGAAAAGTGGAAAAAACCTATTTATTAACAAACAAAGAAAAACACTTCCCAGCAACAGGAAAGTACAATCCAAGATGACAAAAACGTTTTT
>NC_079336.1:108169433-108286933 GCF_029582105.1 Oenanthe melanoleuca | reverse complement strand
ACTTAGGAGGAAGGAACCTATCTAGGTATGACTATTTGCTGTGTGGAGGGGATCAGGTTTCTGTAGGATAGCAGTCAGTAACTTGGTGAGCCTCTGACCCATTTACTGCCCAGAAACTATGGGAATGGGAAAAGTTTAAACTAGTATGGCTCAGACCATAGTTACTTTTCCATATGCCTCCCCTTTTGCTCTGGACCCTACATCTGGGTCCAGAAGTTGCTGGGATATTCATTCCTGGGGGACAGAGTGGTACAGCAAATACTCACCATCCAGGACAGATTAATACAAGAATGCATGTTATTCCTCCTGCAAGTGCCCTGGAACATATAAGGTAATGCTTGTATTTGTTTTAGAGTGGCTTTTAGATCAAAAGATTCCAAAAGGTTGCCTAGAATAATGTAGGGAAAATTTACTGTAAAGAACTAATTTTATCTCTTCTTTTCAAAGTTACTATTGTTTTTTTTCCTCCCACAGGCAGCAGGGTCATTACCTGCACAGCTTAACCCGGGAAAAGCACTGTCCTCAGTTGGGCAAAACCCAGCATGCAGAAATAAAAACATTTCATTGGTTTTTCTCATGTAATTTCTGCTACAACAATATCTCCAGTCACTGTATTTGGTGACTGCTGAAGATCTTTCATTTTATTTGGATGATCTAGGTACCCTGTATTGTCAACTGCAGTCACTGCAGCTTGACTGAAGAGCTACTGTGAATTAGGATAGGCCTTAATCAATAGGTGTATGTTTTTCAAGCAATGGGAGAATAGCTTAGAAGTAGAGTTTTAAAAAATGCAGCATGCTTTTATGAATCAGCTTAGTTCTAACTAGTTTAATTTAGAAAAGAGCCTCTACAGCAAATGAAGTTTTGTGGCACCATTCCCAATTGGTCTTACTCTCCATACAGATTCTGAATCGCAGTGCAGGTCAGAAGGAGACCTGAGCTCCTCAGTATGAGGTTGGTTGGTATTCAGCTGCTGCAGTGACAGGCAACTTAGGAGGAAATGGTAGAATAGATGAGAAATCCGGAGCTGTGTTTTGGTTTGAAACTGTATGTCATGTTCCTTTCAAACTATATTTTAAAGTGAAACAAAAGATGTGATAAAAAGGAACTTGTCAGCAATCATTAAACCTAAAATTAAACCTGCTCTTCAACTCAATTTACAGGCATGTAGTAGCATGTTAGACAGCTGCTCTACTGTGTACCAATAAGCAGGTTGAATACCAAAATGCTTTAATACTGGTTCTAATTCTTTGGCCATTTTGCCAGTGAAGTTCTTAAGACCTTTACATGCCTAGTCCTGTCAGTCGTGTCACCATTCCTTGCAGCACAAAGTCCAGGTACTGCAAAACTTACCATATGGTTACAGCTTCCTTTTCTCAATAAATAGTGGCTGCTTAAAGACTTTTTCAGAGCAAGACCAAAAATAGACTACAAACTTTGAGAAGTCCAGTTAATTGCCAGACTCTTTTCTTTGTGAACTGACAGCTCTGAAGGGAAGAAAAAACTGATGTAGACAGTGAAAGCCTAAAGCAGCAGTTCCGTTCAAAGTGTGTGACAGATTGAAGAAGTCAGGAGCTGAGTGACATGAGAGGTCTCCAGGAAAAAGATCTTTCCCAGGCTGAAGAAACTGGTTCTATATCTCCTGTGCTTGCCTGCAGACATGAGGCTTGTCAGTCCAGATAGCTCTGATTTAGGTAAACACTTTTGTTCCCTTGCTTTGGAAGGGGCATTGCCTTTCTGAATGACAATCCACCCATGAAATGCTTTCAAACCTGTAGATCCCCCCCAAAGGATCCTGCAAGCAGTCCTAATCTGTCTGCTCTGGTTTCCCTTCTTTCAATAACCTATTCAGATCTCCATAATAAATCACATAAAACAGAACTGGGTTAAGTAACAAATACTCTCTGTTGATTTCACAAGTCTCCTGTTGCTGTTTTAGCCTAATCATGCTGTTTTGATGGGTTTACCTTGGCCTCTGCTCTGTTTCCATTGTGGCCAGCTAAGCTTGCTTTGCTTTCCACTGATGTTGTCTTATATTTAGTGTTTTGACTTTACATGACCCTGACATTGTGTAGGGGGAGGAGGAGGAAAAATTGTATTGCTGATGGCTAATCCTATGCATTGCTCAGAGACTTCATCCACTCTACCAACCTTTTTTCATGGTAATATTTTTTGTTATCAATAAAAGGATTAATTCTAGAAATCAAACTCTTTGATTATGATAAGCGTAATAAATATCTTAGACAAATTGCTATCCTTTTAAGAACATTAGTAAATGAAGACCTTTGCTCTTTTTGGCTGGGTTTGAGGCTGCTGGTACATGTATTAATACCATCTGCACTGTGTGCTAATACAACTCCTTGTTGTCTGGTCTTCCTGGGAATGCATTATATAGATTGCAGCTGGTTCAGGATGCAGCTGCCAGGGTCATGACTCACACTAAGATTAATCATTATGCCTGGGTTAGCTTAATTTCTTCCACTACCCATTACATTTAGCAGAGATTATGAGATGTTACTTTTAATTTACAAGGTTTGAACTAACACCTACTCACCTCAGCAACTATAGTATGTTTCTCTTGGTAAATCTTCTAGAGAACGAGAGTCTTTTGAGATGCTGTACTTTTAGCTTACAGAGCAAAACCTTTAGTGTTCTGTGTA
Source organism: Oenanthe melanoleuca (assembly GCF_029582105.1). Classification (NCBI taxonomy): domain Eukaryota; kingdom Metazoa; phylum Chordata; class Aves; order Passeriformes; family Muscicapidae; genus Oenanthe; species Oenanthe melanoleuca. Next base: position 108,284,273 of record NC_079336.1, on the reverse strand, counting down.
TGAAGTGGCGCATGGTGAGAGTCTCACATCTTTGGGTTCACTTCTCTGATGGGGACTTATTTCTGCCCAGTGTATACTGTCAATGCCAAACTTCTTGCTGGAGGAAAAAGTGTGACAAAGAGGAAGATGAAAAATTCACCACCACTCCTTTCATAACTAATGTTGCAATTTGCGTAGTTCTCTGGATTTATTGCCAAGTGTTTTGAGTTATAGCCATCCAAAAAATGTAGCTTCGTCCAAAGGGAAAAGCCAGTGTGAGTGTACCACTTTAAATGCAACTGAGATCATGCAACAATGTGACACTTCCCAACAGAAGCCTACAACATAAATGCAGCTAACAGAAATGAACAGGAATCTAACTCGACTACGTTCCCTGAAGCTGAGTCTCTGAGATCTTCTCAAGCATAAAGGGGAAAAAAGGATGTACAGAAGACATTTGAAGGACAATTGACTAAATGTGCCTATGGTATTCCACTTCAGAGCTATAAAGAGGAAACTTGAGGTTGCCTTTTTTATGTACATATGGTTTAGGTTCCTGCCCCTAGGGTTGTGGCAAAAGCTATTGTTGTTGAAGAAAACTTGATTGTTTGTGTATGAGGTAAAAAATAAGAAAGAAATTATTTAAATTTATGTGCTGCAGTTGCTTTATGATGTTGTACAGGCTTTACCCCACCAAGCTGCTCAGCCCTGAGTACAGTGAGAAAAAATACCTGTATCAGAGAGCCAGAGGGTGTGATAGCTACTGAGAAAATACCCTTGTTTAGGGGAAGAAACAAATTTTCAGAAGTTTCATTTGGCGGAGTATGAAGGAATAGGTCTTATTTCTCTGATGAAAGTTCTGGTTTGTAATGGGCATCACAGCTAGAAGTTACTTGTGTATCATTTTCTGGGAGAAGGTCAAAATTCCTAAAACATGTCTTGTAGAAATGGGCTGACTTTATCTTACATTGAAATTAAGCACTTAACTGAGGGGCTTAAGCTAGGAATCTGTTTGCTCTCGGCAACTTCTTCTGTTAATGAGACCCTCCCTTCCGAGGGCAGCTGTGCCAGCAGGTATGTTCAGCCATACTCTGTGGGTGTCTGTTCCTCATCACTGACTTTGAGATTTAGAAAAGAAGTAACTCAGGCTGGTGGCTAAGGCTGAGCCAGAGGAGTCCAGCTTGCAATATAAATATAGTTTAGACCTAGGAAATTCATGCAGAGCAAAATCGAACCTGGATTGGGTTCTCCTAATTAAGCACTTGAAAACTTCCATGTCTAATCTGGCAATCCGAAGGCAGCTGGTGTTGAAAGCATGTAAGAGAGAGAAGAGCAACACTTTTCCCCTCTAAGTGGACACATTATGTGCTTCATACCACAAGAGGAAACTTGTAGAGAGGCATGTCCTAGGGATCCCCATGCTAAATCCAAGAAGAGCCCTTTGAGCTGACCAGGAGAGCTCTCAGGGCTCACCTATGGGTTCCTCTGGAGGGTAGAGCTGCAGGAGCCATTCAGGCTTCAGGTTAAGCTGAGAAAATTATATTGTGCCTGAGATCTTGTCTGGTCAAGGGCTGGTGTTTATACCCTACTTTAAGGTCTTCTAAATTCCTCTATGGAGCTGAGGAGAGAGCACCTTCAGGAGATGAGTTCGTGATGGAGCTTTGCTCCCTTATGATCTCCCAAGTATTTGTTGACAGTTGAGGGATACCCCTTGAGAGAAAAGGTTCAAAAGAGTGCCACCAGCCTGCTTGTTGGAGATGGATGTTGTCTCCCTGAGTTTTGCAATTTAAGGTGTGGTCGTCTGGGGTAGACTCAGTGACTCAGGGGTCCTTTCTACATCCTATATCCTATTACCTTAAATTAAATTTTTGTGGGCCTTTTTTTAAGGTCTCAAAATGATTTTGTTGTGCATGACTAACACTTAGTCATACATTTTTTGATCAGAATTTTTTAGTAAGTATCTCCAGTAAGACTACAGAGTTCTTTGAAGTGACAACTTTAGAAATGCTAAAGACTCCTTCATGGAATGCATACTATTTTTTTTTTCCCCAAATTCAGTTCTCCCTTTGATTTCAGTCCTTCTGGTGCCCACTAATTCCTGAGTCTCCTGCTGCTCTGACCCCTGTGTTTTATGCAATGATGTAAAAGAATCGTTTTGCTTTCAAAGCAAAACTGTCCGCATAGGGATACTAAACACATGAGTACAGAATTATTTCTCAGTATTTACCTTCAGCTCAAATTTTCGTTTAGTGGAAGATAGTTTAGCTGAACCTCTTTTTCCTGACGAAAAGGCAGTGTAGGGTTCATACCAGTTGTTTTAGAAGCAGATATGTATGTATGTGTGTATAGGAAGCTTAAAGGAGGGATTGTGTGCAGTTGTTAATTTCCACAAAAAAGCACATTAAGTGTCAAATCTAAGCAGAGAGGTGAGGAGCAATGCTCAGTACCTTACCCTAGTGCCTAAGGAATGTGCCCAGGAGGCTGGACTACAACTGCATTATCTGTCAGCAGATTTCCATGCAATGAATCTTATTTTACTCCAGGTTCCTCTGAGATCTGCCTGTAGACCTGAAATTTATGGGAGTTGAATTTTTCTGGGGTGAATTGCAAACCTCTGGACCTGAAAACTATGTTGGTTATAATTCTGGCTACATCAATACATTTGAAGCTCCCTTTTGCCTTTCTACAGCAGAGGGAGATCCTTTTCTCTTTGACTGCATGCTGCTTTGTGATGTTATTTACCATCTTACTGTTGTGTTGTCATAAATTAATAAAGCAACAATTTTGCATGCAGCCAAGAAAATGTGCACTTTGGATTCTTTTATGTGATCACTTTGGAGTAGGAAGAAAGAATGATGTTTATTACATGATGTTTCTTTAAATCCCTTAGGATTAACATTTTCAGCTCAGCCCTCACCAGACCTCTTTGTAGGTCACTTATATGTGATACCCTGGTTGCACCCATGACTTGGAGATGCCTGTATTCAAGTGACCTAAATTGCATTGAGAGAGAAGAAAGAGGGGAGGGAAGAATTGGGTGATTGTGTCGTCTGAAAATCTGACAAAATGCAGTTCTCCTTTCTGGAGAAATTAATTCAGAAAAAGACTAGTTTAAGGAATTTCAAAATATAAAAGGATAGATTAATTTAGGAAGGAAATGCTGTTACATAGCATGTGGACAGAAATGGAAATGCAATTAGGGATATGGTTACAAAATATGGATGCAAAAGAGGCTTTGCAGTGAGATGTCTGGCACTGCATGATCCAGAAAATGAACTCAAATTAGCTGCATTCATATAAAGTTTATATGAGAGTGAAGGAATCTTCTGGAAGTGATGGCCCCATTAGCAAAGTGATATGCCTTTATTAACGTTATACAGCTGCAATAATCTTAATGGAGCAATCTAGTGTTCTTCCCAAAGGAAGATCTTATCTCATATATTAATTGTCTTCCTAGTAGTTATTAGTTCATCTTATCTTGGATAAGTGTGCGGGCTGAAAATTCTGATGCTGCAGATAGGGAGTGGGTTTAATGCAGAATGTTAGTAACTGTGTTCTAAGCAAGATCGACTTGTGCCTTGCTATATATTTCCATCTGGCTTGACTACAGGCTGTGCAAATACTTCATTTGCATTGTAGCCTGAATTAGTCACCTGTTACTAGTGTGCAAAGCAAGTGCTGTCTTCTTTCAGATGCTGATAAGTGGCATTTAAATGTACCACTGGCAGATACATGAGAAATTAGGCTGCTGAGCACATCTCTGATGATTTCTCTGGCTGGAAAGTGAGGTAATGATTAACGGAGAGAGTGAAGTTGGAACAATTGTTTAAAGCTCCCTCTTTGAACCTTGAGGAGGTGCTAATACTGAGTAAAGTAATTGGATGTTTTTATCTGACCTGTAAAGTCTTGCTATACTTTTTTGTTCGTTTTGGTTTTGTTTATTTTTAAACAGAAATTAGTATAGAGGGAATAGGGATTCTTAACTTCCTTCATGACACCTGGTTAGAAAACTGAGCAATGCCTGCCACCCTGATTATGTGGAAAACACAGATGGTTCTGTGTGTTATATAATGATTTTAAGTGAATCTTATGGGGAAAAAAAGTCTGAGATGCTTTGTTGATGCAAAGTGGCACCTGGAAATACTGCAGTGGTTTCTTTCTGGTGTATAGACACTCCCCAGGAATGCAGCCTGTTTCCACTGGGGTGGTACTCCTGTACCTGTGCATAATCTGTGGCCAAGACGTCCTGGAGAAGTGACTGGAAGACATTCACATATTGTGTGTTGATAGATAAGCAGTCTAAGTGTGATTTACTCCTGTTACTAGGGTAAAGGGAGACACCTTAGGGATGAGAGGTGTAGGACTGCAGGCTCTGATTCCCCCCCAGTTCTCACTGAGGTTGGCATTTGTATTTTGAATTTTGATTTCTTGCCTGTAGCCTCACCCTCCTCCAGCAGGGTATTTGGATGCCCATAGCAGACTAATACTACCCAGTCAATTCTTTGGAGTATAGTTGCTGCAACTCCTGGTGGGGAACTGAATGTATGGCTTATGCCCTAAAGCAAAGTGTATAATGCTTAGAGAACAGAGTGAGATTTTTTTTTTTCTTTGCTGCTGGAATAAATTATCATGTTGGAGTGCCGTGGTTTGGACTTATCCCTAGATGGGCATCACCAGTAATGTGCATTTAGTAAATAACATTATTAAGTTGAAAAGATGTCTCTTGCAAATTTTGTGGGTTTGGAACAGAAGGGAAATAACAGCATTCAAAGATTTCTAATACATTTTTTCTCAAGATTAACCCCAACAACACTTTTCTCTCTGCATCTTACTACATGATTTTTGTAAGTCATATAATGCTGCTGTTTAGCTGTATGGGCCCATAAATATTTTAACCAAGCCTAATATGCAGCACACATGAGGAGAAAAATGTGAAAGAGAGAAAAAGAATTTCCATCCCTAACACTCATTTATGTTTGTCAGCAAAGAATGCTAGTCTTGGCATTTATTTATGTGTGTGACGCTATACTGTAGATCCATGTACAATATTCAGTGTAAACATAAGGTGCTCTCAAGCTTTATTTATGACCTCCTGAGTCCAGTTGTTAACCTCAAGAAATTTCTGTTGAGCCAAAACGAGAGGTGAGATCCAAGACAATAGATCCAAACCTAAGGGACCTGTGGGATACAGGTGAAAATATCTTTTCTCCATAGACTTAGACTGCAGTACTTGTGCTGCATAGTTGAGGAACAAGTGAAACTCGGAAGTTAGACTTGAGGGACTGTTCCAGAATGAAGGCTGTCTAGGTCTTACAGCTCTGTAATGCTGCTTGTACTGCAGGAATTGTTAGCCGTGGAGGAAACCATTTTTTGAGTTCAGGACTTCATTTGCCCACATGAAGAAAGAAGAAATTAGTAGCCTGCATAATAATAGTACATTTCTTTGGAAGCACACAAATTGTTAAAGTTTATGCAAAATATATTTATATTCTTCCTCAGTGCTGTGAGGGCAGAGGATATAATCATTATTGTAAAAGGAAAAAAACCCTGAAATTTCATGAAGTGTTAGAAGAAATAACAAGAAAGAAGTTGTGCTGCTGATCCCTATCCAATAGGTTGCCATGAGTAAGATTTGTACAGAAGCTGGCTTAGGTCCAGGCTGCAGCAGAATTAAGCACCTATCCCTGCACACACAAACACTTGTTAAAGAAGCAATGTTGTTGGCACGAATAGTTGAGAAGTTTTATTACTTTTACTTACACTGCATGCAAATGTTTTTTTTATCGTTTTACTCAGAATTGGGTGCCCTGTGACAAAAGGGGTCATGTATGTTACTTCACTTGGCAGCAAAATTGCATTCATCTTTTGAGCTTCCAAACTGTGTTTCCTTTTTGTTCTGAAAGTGTATATTGGTTATTTTCTCCTGGTTTTCTTTAATAAGCTTGCCTTTATTCAGTTTCTGAAATCTTTACAATGACAAATGGGAGCAACTCATGCAAAAGAATTAAAGGGAAGTAGTGGAAAAATTTAAACTACCACATTTCTGCAAAGTAGCCTTTTTTGAAACTTATACTACCATTCTCTAAAGCAAAAGCACTTAAATTATTTAAGAGTTTCAGATTGGCTGGCTGATCAATATCAAGTACTAATAATTCTGTGTTAGCAAAGACCTATATACTCAAGCCTTATTACCGTGATGTCCATTTATTGATACTAACATTTGATCAAAGAAATTATTTTGACGTTATTTTTGATGAATGTTGTTCATGCATGCTATATGGCTTGATCTTGCAAACCTTTACTCATGAGGGTAGTCAGTTGTCTTCAAAGATTTTCAGGAATGGCCCACATGCAATACAACCTTGATTATCCAAATGTCAGGGGAGACATTGAATAAGTTCATATAATCGACATTTTTGAATAATGAGGAAATTTCCAGTGCAATTAATAGATGTCAGGGGACATGACCATCTTTCAGACGACAGGGAATTTTCAGAAAATTTAGATTTTGATAGCCAAGTTCCTAATATATGTGCTATTGAAAACCTGAAATGACAGAACACTTGAAATGTGCCCATATATTCCTTAATAGCCCTTTCTGCGGAATCATCCGAAGTTCTATTTACTGTGGTATTGGCATTGAGGGTCAAACAGTCACAAGCGTTTAGCTTAATATTGCAGTAAGTCTGCTATTAAGAGTCAGGTTCCAGGAACACAGTGTTAAATCAATATTGGAATTGTCAGAAGTAAAATGTTATTTAGAAGTACATCAGTGTCAATTTGGGACTATGATTTTAGGAAAACAATAATCCCATGAAATCATGAAAGTAAATAAAGTTAAAGGGAGGTACCTCCTGGAGGTAATGAAAGAAGAGAAATCCGTTCTCTTTTGTGGGAATTTGAAAAAACTCAAGGGAGATTCAGTTTATGTCAGAATGACTGTCTTTAAACTTGGAGCTGGTCATGTGAAGATAATCCAAAGCCAAAACTCCTGGGTTGTGACTCCTGTCCATCTTTGTTCAGACCAACAGAAGGTGCTGCAGTGGGAGGCCCTAATTTCCTTCCTCCCCAGATGGCTGCATGAGAGCACCCAGGGACACATATGGCTCTGCTGGCCTCTGAGCAGGGAGCACCGGTGGTGGTTCTGACTGCCTGTCCTCAGGTCGGCATTGCCAGTGCCTTAGCCATGTATCTGTAACAGCTGTAGTATGGGCTTGCTGGCTTCTCGACTGCTGACAAGCGGCAGAGGCAGAATGATGACAATCACAACTGATAGTGTGCTGGGGGTGTTTGGCATTCTGTCCTAAGACAAAATACTAATGTTTGTAGGAAGCTGAAACTGATGCATCAATTTATTTTGGCACAGAGATGAGCAATCGCTTGTTTCCTAGGAAACATGGGGCTGTGCATATGCAGCTCTGAATGTACGCCCTAATGTTTTCCTTCATGGTGATAGAGTGGAAAGTTTGTCTGGTGAGATCTATTATTTTTAAAGCAGAAGGGAAAATAAATTTAGAAAGTGCACTATTTAAAAAGATAGCAGCAATACGCCAAAGTCATGAGGAAAAGGCAGAAATAATTCAAGAAAATAAAGGAAGTATCCTTTCAGTCTATCTAATCTAGGAATTTGGAGATTTTTATAGTTGCAGAGCCATCTGCTAAGTTTCATTTATTGTGCAACTTTACTACATCACCATCATCTGCTCATTAATCTGTCTTTTTTAGGTCTACTTCTGAAATTCTGAACCTCTGAGCATCTGTCAAATAGCTGCCATTGGTTTTGAAACAGTCATATGGTATAGTCTAAAGGTTTTTACAGTCAGGCATTTTGCGTCATGCCAATATTACTCAGCAAAATCTTAGCAGTTCATAAGAAGCTCATATCAAGCTTGTCAGTAAACCACTGCCACCACACCCTGAATCTTTGTGTTTCTCACTAGAAAAGTAAATAAAACATAATTATTGGCAATGTATATTGTTCTCAAGACGTGGCTTGGATGGTATGGCAGTATTCGGTCCTCTTCTGACTGGAGCAGTGCTCTTGGGTGGCGATTGCCAAAAAACCTGAGGATTATGATCACAGATCACTAACCAGCAGGAGCGTTACCGTTGGTCCAAATGGCTGAGATTTGGACCAAAGTCAATGACTTCTGGATGTTGGACCAGACCTGGTCATTCTGTTTTGACTTGAAGACACATTGCTGAGAAAAGCACAGGGGAAATATAAAAACACTAATTTCAGTCAATGCATAGAGTTCAAATACACATCCTTCAGAGGTGGTCAAATGATTCATTCTTCCTGCTCATTGTTAACAGAAAGAAAAAACATTTAGTCTACCTGAAATGCAGAGCCCTGGCATCTGTGTCTGGGTGCATCTCAGACTAATCCATACTTTTCCCATTTGTCCGTTATCATAGCAGCAGGCAATCTGATGTGTCACCTGAACAGGCACTTGGAATTAAAATTCTTGCTTTCCAGCCCCGTTGGAGGTGAGGCAATCTATGAAACCCCAGGAGCCAAATGAGCAGCGGCTGCCTCTATGAGTAAATGTTGCTGGAAATAGGTATTAGCAGGTCTGAGGGACTGGAGTTCTCTCCTGCCAGATGGCTACTAGGATGTCACTACCCTGTGTGCAGCTTATGGATGCCTTTGTCATTCCTGCCCTGAGGTTTCCTGATGTATTTTTTTAGGCATTGATTTAATTTTGCCTTTTTTAGGTAAATCTTGGTAGCAGTGGATGATTCAACTCAAGAATTGTTTTCTTTAGGGACTAATCATTCTGCCTTGTTCTACACTCCTAATTTTAGAGGTTAATCTCTGCAGACTTCCACTGGGGAAGGCTGAAGCTTCCATTCTGAAACCTCCTGTAAAAGGACTAACCCTAGGCATTTGACATCACACTCTGAATCTTTCTCTCTTGATTATGTATCGGACTAAAGAGACTGTATTTCTAATTTAGGCAGTTACAGATGAGGTACCATAAGATGGATGAGGTGATCTAATAGCCTGCTGATACTTCCTGGCTGTGTTCCTGCTGTTTCTCTTGCTTCAGCTTGGGTGCTTGTGCTAAAATGGCAGGAAACTATCCCAGGAAAACAAACGGAGCCAAAGCAACCTGAGCCCTCTGACTGCAGTGAAGGTGGGGAGTAGAACTGGTGGCAGAAAGAGGCTTGCCCTGTAGAGTAGGAACACTCAGCTGTAACCGTGATCCTTGATAGCCACCTTCTAACCTTTAACTGAGGGGAAAAGTAAAATCCCATTGTTGCTGTGACTTTCCTCAGTACTTTCAATGGCAGCAGCTGTGACAGGTAGTGTTGGGCTTCTCAACACTGCACAGGCCTCTAACTGTGCTGACCGATAGAGTCCAAAGGTATTAGCCAGCAATGCTCCTGAGATAGTGTGCTGGTTTCACGTGCTAGGGGAATGGGGTGGATTCGCCTGAGGGAAGCAACATAAGTCTGGGGAGCAGGAGGGCTGTCCCATCTCTGGGGGCTTCCCCTGTGAGCTGCTGGAAGCAATCAGAGAGCTGATTGTAGTGAACAGCTGGGAAACCAATTAAAAGTTATTTCGTTTTTGCAAATCACATTGGATCAAGCTAACTAACTCTCTTTCGGCTTCCGGCTCCCGGGAAGGTGGGGTGGCCTCTGGCCAGGGCACCGGCCCCCCCGGTCCGGCTCCGGGCTTGGCGGCAGGGGACCTGGCCCGGCACCCTGGCCCCGGCTTGGTGCAGGAGCCTGGCCCGGCCACACGGTCCCAGGCCCCGGCCCCCCGACCGCATGGCCCCGGGCAGCCCCTGGCTCCAGGCAGCCCCAGCCCTGGCCCTGCTGGCCCCGGCTCCGCTCAGCTCAGCTCTCCACGTGGCAGAAGAGGCCTCCAGCTGCCCACGTGGCTTCTTCACGATCTGGATACAATTTTAACTTCTTAATGCCTGGATAAGATTCTCGATCTCCTGAGCTCCCCTGAATGAGAAGAAACAGAGGTCAGCGGAATGAAGATCAAGTTCCTGGTGGGAAGAGATTGAAAAGATGCAACTGATAATTAGCTGAAAACCTTTTTTGTGGGTCTATGAGGGGATTGTGACTTCTCTAAAATTCCTTTAAACTGTGAAATATACTTAGGGAGGTTTGGGGTGTTTGAGAAGAAGACTTTTTGCCTCGGGGAAAATGGAGCTCTTTGTTTTAGGACTGGAATATGAACAGAGACATTTGATAGAGAAAGTGCTGAAGATAATTTTGTTTTTCAGCAGCCTGCCTTTAAAAGTGGTACCCCAAGTGTGTAACATAACCCATACCACAGCTCTGGAAGGATGGTGAAAGAATGAGAGGAGAGTCATAGCCTGCAATGTTTTCCCAGGCGGATGTAGATTATGAAGGTGAAGACACACCCTAAGCCTAAACTAAAAAAGGAACTTTTCTCTCTAAAGTGAACTGAAATGAGTATTTGGGTGGATAGCTGACTGAAGTGTTTTCTGTATGATGTTGTTAAGAAATGTGGAATGAAGGGAGGAGGGAATAATCTAGGAATCTTATTCTGAATTCTTTTTTTTGTGTTATTAATCAATTTCTGCTTATTCCTTTTTAAGTTTTGAGCCTGCCTTATCTCTACTCCTAAATCCTATCTCTAAAGAAAATTAAATATATTAAAATTGGCAAACCCAAGTCACACCGTGACAGATAGGAACAGGGATTCCCTCTTGTGGAATTGCACTTGAGTTACTGAAAGAAACAGGCAAAAATGTTTAATTACCCTTATGCAGCAGCAAACTCCTAAAATCTGAGATGTCTTTCAGTGTCGGACATTGTCCTGGTTTGGGGCAAACTTTGGGAGGAAACTTCTGAAGTAGTCTTTTCTAGAAAGCAAATTCAAGTGGCCCCTCACCCAACTGGTTTGGGAGGTAAATCTCCTTTGAGAGAAGTGGAAAAAACTTTATTTAACAGGCAAAGTACTCAAAAACATAAAAAAATTGGATAATATTAAACAATGGAACTTCTCGTTGCTCAGAACAAATGATGGCAAATTCAGAAAGTCCATTCTGTGGGGTGTAGCTCGGCCCACTCAGTCTCTTTTTCAGTCCCTCCTGCTGCAAAATGCCGCGTCTCAGCCCCAGTGGGCCACAGGCATGAGCTCCCGGTGTTTTTCTGGGTTCTCAGTCCAGAGCAGGGCTGATTAGTTCCAAGAAAAAGAAAAGCCACGGTCTTTTCAGGGAACTTTTCTGCCTCAGCTAGAGAATCTAACTAAAAGCAAAGGAGAGGTCTCTGCCTGCTGCAGACAACGCAGTCCATGAGAGAGAACACGGGGGAGCAAGTGCAGTTTCTGCAGATGAGCTGTGCACTTCTCCCACCTTTGCTCTTAGAACCAGTCTTAAAGGTGCAGAACTTAGTTCTGGGCTAAACAGACAAATGGGGATACAAGTTAGCATCATAAAGGCACCCCAGGACAGATGTGCTGTTTGTCTAAGAGGAAGGAAAAGAGTCTTGTCTATCGAAAGATAAACTCATATAATCATCTTGACAGTAGATGTTGTCATGTACAATCCAGTAGTACTTCTCTAAAGTTATTAAAACTGAAGTCCTTCAGTAAAATTAGCTCTAAGATGTTCTTTTTGCCTGGTAATTAGAAATTAAACCTCTGCAGCAAAACAAATAGAGCTTCTGTTCTAATCTGGCATCTCCCTCCATTAACAATAAATGATAGTGGAACAGGTGGAAAATTAGCATCTTCTTCTCTGACCAGAAAATATCTTATTTTGGATGGAAACTTGCATATTTATTCATAGAGCTGTTCTGACTTGATAGTTTCTATATCTCAGATGGGAAGTGGCTGGCAGGATGAGGGAACTGAGACCTGAGCTGTTGTCAAAATGTCTGGAGTGGAACCTCCAAGCAGTAGTGCAGTAGTGTTTTCCATGCCTATTAGTGATAAATGAATTGGATGAATAAACTATGAAGGAAAACATATCTGAAATGGGACAGTGAGTGATGAAATTATGGCCTCGGCCTTGAAGTCTGAAATAAGAATTTTATGCGGGGCCAAAAATCAGAAGTCTGAATTTTGTATTTAACAGTTCAGACTTTATTTGAAGTCAGAGATTTTTAGAGGTTATTATCTTTTGTGATCAAGTTAGTGCACATTCATACAGCTTGGCAGGGAATGAGTTGTGCTATGGATTACTTCTGGGCTGTGCCACTGGATTTTGACAAATCCATCCAGTCCCACACTGTGGAATGTGTGGACAAGGTTTAGGTTTGTGCTGATGGAAATGGAAGCCTCTTGCTTTACTGAGTTCAGTTTGTTTTCACATGTGGTGTATTGTCGATCTGGTATGTCTGTTTTATTTATAGCTATATAAATATAATTCTGAAAAAAGCTAGTTGGCAATTTTCACATCAATATTGGGTTTTCAACAGAAAATGGCTTATTAGTCAGCAGAGGCTGCTGGCAAAGCTTTATCGTTTGGATCTAAAAATATTTGGTTTTAATGAAGCATTGGGAAATGAAGCCTTGGAATTGTGGTTTTGCTTTTTTTTCCTGTAAAATCATGAAGAACTTGATGCATCTGTTAACAAATAGTTTATTGTTAAAAACATTTTGAGTGAAAGTATATCACAGCTGGCTCAGACATTATGTATGCATTATGTATGTGTTATATTTTGTCTGCTGAGACCACTGAAAAGAAGTTCTTTGTGCATAGTAAGGAAAACTAGATTTGCAAAGGCAGGGATTTGTTGTTGTGTTTTTGGTTTTTTTGTTGTCTAGGGATTAAAAAAACCCTGCCCTCATAATTTTGCCAATATTTTCATTAGATCTGGCAGCTTTTCTTTGTGACTCCAAATTCCAACTGTTGTTGCCTGTTTGCTTAGAGAAAGCAGGGGGCCCAGTTCACAGTGTTTGCTCTGAGGCTGGGGCATTGACAGGCAGGCATTTTTCCATACTTTTTTTTATTATCAACTAGAATAAGTAGTTTAATAACTAGGATTAAACCATCATATCATGACAGATCAACATTAGCTGCAGGAACCAAGTTGGAAAGGATTCCAGATGTGATTAGATGAATACCTGCCCCTTAGGGGAAATAGTTAAGTGGGCCTCTGTTTTTATTGGTAAGGTAAATGTTTCTTGGGCCATTCTAGGCAGGTATCCCAGGTCTGTATTTTCCCAAAGATGTTGCAAATCCTTAGTGCCAAAGAATGTACTGTATTCTAAACCTGAGCCAAAGCTGTCTCTCTGATGAAAATCAATGGTTTTGCCAGAACACACAAGATTCTGCTATTGCCTTGAATAATTTATATTTTTGTTACGAATGCAGAAGTGTGTTTATGGCATGCCAGTAGATGAATATTTCTTTGGAGAAGGGGGGAGTGGGGAAAAGTTGTGATCAGAACCTCTGCTGAAGGGAAGAGTTCTCCCTCTGAAATAACAAAACTTTACTGTAAAACCAGTAAGATCAAAAATAATCACGAATTATACTTTCCTTTATCCAACATAAGAAAAGAGGTGTTTATGTTTGTCATGACTGAGTTTGCAGTATATTGACCTACAGGTAAGTATTCAGGGCTATGAGAAACTATTAAAAATCAGGTGCTGGAATGTGATTTCTGGAATGAGAAAAATACCTGTTTAGAGATCAAAATAGTCTAAAAAAAACTTGTTGAACTGCAGGAGTTCCTTCTGATAGCAGTGGGAAAATTCTGTCATGCTATTTTAGCATCAGGGATGAGAAACGAACTTTTCTCTGTTGTTAACTACTTTGGGCTATCTCTGCAAAAGTATTAAGGTGCCAAATAAAGTAACAGTGTAAATTTGGCCCTGGAGCACTACAATGTACTTACCCCAAATACTAAACTGCAATACTCCAGTCTGTGATGGGAGATGTATTGTACAAAATGATTTCACAGATATATCTGTAAACAGCTCTCTTTCTGCCCAGTCACTGTATAAAAACATGAAATTAACTTAAGGCACCAAGTTAATATTGGTGAAGAAATAAAATGTCGAGTTAGAGTATATAATCATCTTAAAACCTTTCTTCCCTTGTCAGTCTTGAGCACTCAGACTAATAGTGCAAATGAGCTTAAATATCTACAGCAGAATACAAATGTAAAGCTTTGAGAGAGCAATTCTAAATATGACTCTTGAGTCCAGATAAGTCTTCCAGAAATTCTCAAAACCTGTACATTTGCACAGTTTTATTTTATTAAGTATTTGTTCTACCCTGCTTAAAATTAGAGGTCATAATGTTGTAACAGTCTAAGAGACTTGGACTACTGTGTAAAGGAGGACAAAGACTGTTGAAAGTTTTAATAGTTTCAGGCTAACCGTATAAGTAACCTTTTCTGCTTGCTCTTCTGGCAGCTTGCTGCATAAAAGACTTAATTTTTGTTTCCATTTCTGTGTGGTATTGAGGAAAGTTTTAGGTGATTGAAGTACCAGTTGGTGAAGCTCAGGGAGCCCAAAATATGGTACTGTATGAAGATGTTCTTCCTTAAGAGAAGTATATAGTCCTGAAAGTATCAAAGGAATAAATAGTGGAAAATATTGGGGTTTATAAGTTTGCACGGAAGTTTTTCTCCATTTTTGAAAATTCTGTGTTTGTCTGTGGTCTGGTACGAAGCTTACTGAAGTCAGTCTTTCTGTGAACCCTGATGGACTTCTGATTAGTGCTCTTAGAAAGTTTATTTGGGCATCTTTTATTGACAAATTTGTGTGTCTGACATGACATTAAACCAGGCCACAGAATGCACTTTATTTCCATCACGTGCAAGGGAAATAACCACATTTTTTAAAATTCTCCGCCTTCATTTCTGAAATCCTTCACTGCTTCATAGCAGAGTGTCTGGCAGTTGTTCCTAAGAGTAAAGCTCCTCAGGTGTAATACACAGGATAATCTTAATTAAGGGTGTGTGGGAGGTTTGCTCACTGGAGATTACAAAAACCACTGGGTGCGGGTCAGGAGAAGGCTGTGTGGCAGATAATAAGTGTTCAGAGAAATACAAGAAAAGCAAGGTGAAGCAATGTTCATCTTGACTGACTCTCAGAAAGACTATGGCCCTTTTGGCAGAGCCGTTTTCTCTGAGAAATTCCCTCTGTGGTTTGGAAAAAAGTAAACCATGTCACCACAAGTTCTCTCAGAGCATTTCAAAGATGTGCCTTATTTTTCGGAGCTAGACCAACTTCAGGTAAAAATGGAGAGGGTCATTGGTTGCCCGAAGGTATTTTTACAGAGGGGTAAGTCAGTGACTTAAGGCTGGAAGAATTGCTGCAGAACAAAACAAAATGCTTCAAAGGCAGGTCTGATGGACTTCTGCTTGGACCTCATACAAGGCTTCTGTCACCAATGAAGAGAAGCCTTATTTGAAGGCCCAAACATGAAATGAGCTTAGGAAAAACTAGCACAAGCTATATAGATATTTCATTTGTAATTGGTTCCTCCCCCCTTATTCTTCAATAAAGTATTTCAGTCTTCTGAGTGCCCCCAGGCCTTGCAGAAGACTAAGTGGCTATGTTAAAAAATGAGATCATGACAAATGAGGTAATCCTTTTTTCTTTTGTCTCTCTCAGTATTTCTAGTGCTTCCAAAAGAAATATTTAGGTTAAAAAAGCAAACAAAACCTCCCATCTCAGGTCCATAGGTGAAATAGTCTTTCATATTTTTGTTTCTGTTAGTTACCATTTCCCCCACACCTGTGGCTTTAATGAGGCTTAAAAAAAATGTAGGAAAAACATAAATATGCTTCTCAGTCTGAAGAAAAGCATTTTGTTTTTTCAGGTTGGTCTGGAGTTGATGAGTCCTTTCAATGGGCTTTGGATCAGGCTCTGACTTTCTTAATTTTGAGGTGTGCAGGGAAAGGGACTGCAAGTACATGTGGGTACTTGGGGTTTGACTTTTAGAGGATTTTCTGCCAGACCAAGCTGTATTAGACCCTTTGCACAGAGGATGTACTTTAGCTCCCGACTTTACAGTAAGTTCATGGCAGAAGCCATGTGAAGAAAAGGTGTCAGGGAAAATCCAAGTGCAGGAATGTCTGACCTTTTCTGCAGCTCTGCAGCTCCTCTCTCTTTGCCCCGTGAGACCACACACTTCCTGGGGTGATGGTGTGATACTTTTACTTGGAAACCTGCATGGAAGTTGAAGTCAGATTGATAAAAATGTGAAAAAAACTTCAAACATGAAAATTTCATCTTTTTTATTAATTGAAGCTATTCAGCTCTTTTCTTTTTGACTGTACCTTATTTGATGCTTGGAAAAAAATGAAGAATCAGCCTTTTTTTCCTTGGATGTCCTGGCTTTACTTTGGTATATTTAAGCACCTTCTTACAATGATTACTAAAGATAAATCAGTCAGTGTGAAATAATTTTTAAAAGGTCTTCTCTTTTTCAATGGTTTTGTACTTAAAGCCTTAGGTATGATTTTTTTCTTCCAACTGGGATTGATATGGATGCTTTTGTCTCAAAACAGATACCCAAATACCAATTTGTTGAACAGATTTCTCCTTTGGATATGTCACTGTCACTTGAAAATACCATGTGTACAATGCAGCTGTTTGATTTCTTAGGATTACAAAGACCCAAGACCACGTGAAGCCTATAAACAAGAGTATAACTCAATGTATAAAATTTCAATGTTTATTTACAATGTTTTGAGACTTCTTTGCTGTAGTGTGTTTGCTTGCAAAAACTCTCAAACTTCTACTGATCATGCTGAATTTTGTAGCTTTTGTCATCACTTCTGTTCATGTACTCTTCTACAAGCCTGAATTATGCAGTACATTTTTATTGTCAAACATGTTCCTGCTTTTTAGTATTTAATCTACTTTTTTTTTCCTACCAGATTGTTGCATTTTTGAGTTTTTCCATCTCTTTTTAGTCCTTCCTAGCAAGTTTTGCTTTGCTTTTTCTTTTAATTGCCCACTCCTCAGATGTGGACTCCTGAGTCCATTCTGATCTGCCATTGAGACATGTGCTTTTAACACATCCTTGCTTAAACAACAGTTCTTCATGGCTAATTCAGCAAAGAGAAGGAACTGACCGGTTGGTGTTGATGAATATGATGATTATATCAGTTTGTCATCTGGCATAGCCATTGTCCTCCTCTTCAGTTGGTGTTCATTTCAGTTTGTTACATTACAGAAGTATCAATATGTGATGTTTTTATTCAGGTTTGACCAAAAAAGATCTTTTGATAGAAAAAAAAGTCCTCTTTGCTTTAGGTCTGTGTGTACTGCAACAACAACTTGTGATACTGTGCTGAAAATTCTTTAATCCAAACAGATTGGCTTCAGATCAGTGACTGCCTAGCAAATCTCCAAGGAATATTTATGACCAGATGACACCCTTACCAGAACCAGGCTGGCACATGAGAAGGCCTTTTGCTCCTGCATATTCTGTTTTACAGAGTGAGATGTAGATACATTTAATGCTCATATCCTCTGGTCAGGTGGAACTGGATTTCAGGGGATCTGAGCCTTGATCACTGCATTTCCCAAAGAACATGGCACAGTACCTCCATCTTCTTTAGAAATTGAAGTTGACTTTCTGGCTTCAGCTGGAGTGGTGTTGAGGGAATTGCCTCTCCGGAAGCAGCTGCTATGCTGCAAACCAGAGCTGCCTGCCCTTTCTCATAATCTTGGCAATTTCGCCCAGTGCTTTCAGAAAGAAAGTGCAAAAGCTAGCACAAGAGCTGATCAGCATGGATTTTGTTATCATTAATAGATCTCCCTGCCCCCCCTCCCCACACCCCCCCTTTAAGTCTTAAATGCATTTGCTGGAAGAAGGAGCTTTGGAAAACTACAACCTTCCTGCTTTTGCTCCTTGAATCTTCCAATTGTTGCTGCTGGCAAGACAACCTAGAAGCCTGCTCTGAAATGACTAATGCTAACTCATAGAAATGCATGTTTGCCCTTTTTTTTTGGCTGTTCATCATATCCTTAGCCCAGTAATGGTCTCGTGGATGCAGTGGAGAAGAAAAAAGCATAATTGTTGCTGTGCAAGATGATTAGATGCTGCAGGGGAAGTTAGTGGGCTTTATAGCAGGCATTTAAAGATATGCAAGTATATTCCTAGGTTCTGTGTGACCAAAGGAGCTTGGGAGAGGATCAAATGCAATTCAGAGAGTCGTATTCTTAGCAGCTAAGTTTAGTACCTGTTGGTACATAAAACCTGCATAACCCATGGACTCTCAAACTCTGCCCAGAATACCAGACCTTAAGGACGTATAATGTGAAGCTTTTCAGTGTATTTGGCTCAGCCACACCTGCCTTTGTAGATAATCTCCAGAAAGCAATTAAATAATCAGCAAACTTGACTGCTGCACTTGTCTGTGTCCTTTTGTTGCTGTTTGTAGTGAGAGGGCCTGTAGGATGACCACTGCTCTTTACCTGTCTTTGTGGCACTGATGAGAACCAGCAAGGGCACTCTGAGCTTTTTGCAGCTATGCATTACTTTATTTTCGTCCTGCAGGAGTTGAAAACTGTCCTTTGCTTTGTTCTTTATTTCAGGGAGGGAACAAAATAAATAGTGTTGGACTTGTGTGGGGCTTTCTTGTGAAGTCAGAGAACATTAAATGCTCATAAAAAAATGTTTTCTCTCACAGTAGGAAAAAATTATTGTTTTTTATAAATGGCTTCTCTGATTTCAAATGGTGAGTAAAAAGAAACTTGTAGGACAGAGGTGTGGCATCATTGAAAGATCTGCAGTATGGCATCAGGGTGCATCACTAGTAACTGTTTCCTCTCACAGTTCTTAGACAGTCATACAATTCTTTAGGTCAAAAAAGACCATTAAGATTAAGTCTGACCATTAAGATCGAGTCCAGCCATTAATCCAGCACTGCCAAGTCCACCACTAAACCATGTCTCTGAGTGCCACATACATAAGTCTTTTAAATACTTCCAGGGATGATGACTCAACCACTTTTCTGGGAAGAATATTCTGCTGCTGGATGAACCATATTGGTGAAGAATTTTTTTCTAATACCATTCTAAACTAAAAGTGGAGAGATTTAGATTAGATATTGGGAAGAAGGTCTTTACTCAGAGGGTAGTGAGACATTGGCACTGGGTGCCCAGAGAAGCTGTGGCTGCCCCATCCCTGGAAGTGTTCAAGGCCAGGTTGGAGAGGGCTTGAGGCAACCTGGTCTTAGTGGAAGGTGTTCCTGTCTGTGGTCAAGGGGTTGGAATGGCATGATCTTTAAGGTCCATTCCAACCCAAGCCACTCTATTGTTCTAAACCTCTCTGGCACAACTTAAGGCCATTTCCTCTTGTCTGTTTCTCGTTACTTGGGACAAGAGACCAACACCTATCTCACTGCAGCCTCCTGTCACATAGCTGTAGAGAATGTGAAGATGACAAGAAGTGATTTCTAGGTACCATCAAAGGATCTCTGCTTGCCCAGTCTTGTGAAGGTGTTAAAAAAAAAAATATTACTCTGCCATTTCTTTGTGAAACTAAGGAAAAACATCAGACTACTGGGTTGTGCAGGGTATCTCAAATGACAAAGTAAACTAAAATCAGCTTCCAGAGAGGGAAAATACAAGGCATATAGTCAGGAACTTGCAGAGCCTACTTAATTCCTACTTGTGCTAAACAATGGTAGCTCTTCTCTGACTTTGCATATTTAGTCTTCCAAGACAAAACATGGAACAGTGACACAAGATTGAGGGTTTATGTAGTCAAGAGCTTGTGACAGGGTGTGTTGGAATGTGAATTAATTAGTCATTCATGTATTTTGTTACCCAGCCATACAGTATGTCTGCACTTGTGTACTGCCAATTGTCTTTTGTCTTGCAAACTTGTGGCAAACATCCATGGGATAAGAGCAGGAACATAGGCAGGTTTACAGTTTACCTCATGTAGGGGAAACTCATACACTTCTGTACCAAAATACAACATAAATTCCTCCCACCTAAAAGGTTCAGATAGAAACGAAAACTTCTAATTCTTCAGCTTTCAGCAAAGTTAGTAATTACAGTGTGAACAGGTGAAATACCAGATGTGACTTAACTTTTTGTTTATAATTCTGAAGAGTTTAAGCAATTTCAAGAAAGTTTTACATGAAGAACATAGATAATTAAATAAATGGGGAGAATATATGATTAATGTTTTTAAATTAGTAAATACTTCCCATTTGTAACATTCTTGAAATAGATCAACCATGAAGACTTTGTTTTTCTTTCTGCTTTACAAGGCTGTCTGTGTTTTGTTTATTTACTTTACAAATTTAGGTTCAATGCCACCTTTTCTATTTAATCCATTGGTCATTAAACTGCATTAATACACGCTTAATTAAATCATTATATATATATATATATATATATATGTGCATGTGTGTGTGTGTTTGTGTATATCTATATGATAAATTAATGTTTGGGAATTAAACATTAGATAACATTAAACATTTAATCCTTTAAATTTAATTATTAAATTAAAAGGAATTAACAAAATGAATAATGAAAAGCAGGAGAATGAAATCACATGTGTGAGATCCAAGATAATGTTAAGAAAAGGACCCTCACAGGAACACAGTTTCACTATTTTCAAGCTACTGCAGGTACAATTGGTATTGCAGCAGATCCATTCTATGAGGATGAGTGTTTATTACTGCTTAGTATTGTCTGATTACCAATGTCCTTATCTGTTTCTACTCCTCTTGCATTATGTTCAGAGCAGTGAAAAAAAAATGTTATTTCTACCTTTCAGTGTTTCTGCAAATTATAATTCTGTTAGAGATACAGTGGCTGTAGGGAGTTGGCATCAAGGCAGGCTTAGCTGTTTGAGCAAGCAACAGGAGCTCGTCTTGTGACTGTTCCAAGCAAGGCAGTGGAAATGGGTCAGCTGTGTTGACCAAATTGGAAGTGTTTAAAGTGAGTAAATGAAGTGGCTAAGAGCATTTGAAATACAGATAGCAGGTAAATTTGAAGGAAGAGATGCTTTATAGTAAAGTTCCCTAGCACCAATGGATTGGTTGCCATTTCAAGTTGGGTGGGACTTGTTCAGAATGGCTATGTCTGGATAAAACGTGAAACTTTTGGGGAATTTGAAATATGTAAATGCAAGCTTGGTTACAGACTGGCTGGAAGATCAATATTCCAGTGTTCTCACTGCAAAGTGAAAAGTTCCGAGATTTTGAGTACCAGTTTGATATCCTTAATGAGCTGCTTCTAATTCTTTGAAATTATATTTTTACTTCAAAATGTTTGATTAAATAGAGTGGTTTTGGAATAAGCAGTTCAGTTTTGCAGTAATCCTATTTTAATAAACCCAGAGCAACAGCAGTGGTCTTGAATCACTCAGAGAAACAAGATTAGGAATTTCTTCAAATAAAAACTAAGTATATGTTTGAAATGAGTGAATATTTACTTTTTGTATCTCTAATTAGGAGTATTCTGCACTAAATGTAGGTTATCACAGGCTTTTAGTCACTTAGTTCCACTGTAGAATTCTGGATTTATTCATTTTTATATGCATTTTTTAAAAGGCAAAATAATGTTGCAATTGCTGTCGGCACTGTAAAGGGATTTCTGTCCTGTTCTTGCCTCTGCCAAGAGGTAATTTTGTGTCTGGGAAGTTCGTGTTGCTACTGTAAGCCTCAGTTTTCCTCACCTGTAAAAGAGATGTTGGTATTGAAATGTGTTGGTAGCAAAGAAGGCGGAAACTCATCATGTAATATGGCTATTATTGTACAGTCAGCTTTAGTACCAGTTCAAATGCTGCATCTGAATAACTTTATATTACAGAGATGATTATGTTAGAGACTGACAATTATATAGTGAAATTAGATGGATTTGATTGTGTGATTCAATTGCAGTAACTCTGCCTGGGGAAAAAGAAAGTGTCTTAAGATAGTGATATGCATCATTCAGATTGCTGATCTGCTTTTAGGTGAGAATGTTTTAATCTGGCATAAAGAGGTTCCTCCTTCAGTCTTCCTGTCACCACTTTTGCCCAAATCCTTCAGAATGCAGATGCAAAATCTTAGAACTAAACCCTCCCAGATCTGACTGAGATATTTCACATTTATTCCCCCCACTCTTACAAAGTTCATAGTGTTGAAAGTGAGTCTTGGATTCATCTTGCTATGAAAAGTTGCAAGCCATAAAGCTCAGATTAAGGAGCTTGAAATTCTTTTAGAGCTATCCTGTATCTGGCAATTTGTGTTCCTTTGGGGTTGATAGAATTTTTCTGGCATTTAAGTTTTCACTCCCTGAGTTTTGCCCTGAGATTCAGGTTCAAATAAATCTGAAATGTGGAGCAGAGTTCAGTCCAAGTAAGTGAGTTTCCCATGGTTTCTGTCTGAAATAATAAATCCTTCCTTGGAGAGACAAGGGCAAACCTCCATTTGGTTCATCCAGAAGATTTGCAGATGCTTTATGAACCTGGGTTTAATTTGGGGTTTGCAAGAAAGCCCTTTCCTATTTCTTCTGTTCCTGTTTCAACTCCGTGGTATAACCCTGCCTGTGTCAGAGTTAACAGGAGTTTTTCACTCCCGTTTGTAGCAATGGCAGGATTTTCTGTTTGCCTGTTTCTGTTTATTGCCCTTACAGGCCAAATACTGAGTTAGTAAGTATACTTAGTGAAGCACCTATTGATTTTAAGGCAGAATTTCAAAACCTCAAGATTCCATGTTATTTCTCTTAACTCTATTAAAATTGGAAATGTACTAGCTATCAAATGACCCAATAAATGGCAAAATTCAGTTGAGGAAGTGTAGCTCATTGAGGGCATATACATTCCTGGATCTTTTTTTTTTTTTTTTTTTAAAGAAGATTCTTTGGCTGCCTTGAAAAATTCACTTGCCTATTTCACCAGAACTTGTTTTACTATCTATACACACAGTACATAGTATAGCTCCTGATTTTACAAAACAACCCAAACAAAATGAATGTTGTTCTGCTCTTCGACCTGCAGCCTTCTGTACCCCGTAAACTGGAGCAAAAAACATCTGTCTAATCGATCCTTATTTAATAAACAGTTATCAATGCCTTTGAGACAGCTGTGTGACATGGGGACATCAGGACATTTGCTGGTTTGCCTTAATTGGCATAGCAATGTTGGTTTTTGGCCTGGCACAGCAGATCGAAAATTGAATTTACAAAGCCAAACTGTAGTTATCTACATTCCTTGATGTCCTCCCAGGTGAGCTGCTGGGCTTCATGCTAATAACTTCTAAAGCAAGCAAACTTCAGCTAATTATGTGCTAGTTTATTCTCCCTTGCTAAATTTTGGCAGGTTGCTTCTGTAAATTATGAAAAATAAATGTGAAATATGCAGATGTCTTTTGTTTGAAGCAGATGTTTGGTCCGCCTTGCCAGAATCTAATCAGCTGTTTCCCCAGAGTTTTTTGTTTCTCCCCCACCCCCAATATTGTCCAAGAGTTGATGAAAACACAGAGGGTTAGGGACTGTAGAACAATAGGACATAGCTTTATTTTCCAGCTACCAGTCTTCTAGGTAACTCAAGGTAGATTTTTTTAGGCTGTCGTCTTCCCTGGCTAAAATCACAGCAGATGCTGGCATAAGCACAATATTATCTGAGGGGAGAATTTAAATGCAACCTTACCTGTTGTGGGAGAGGTGGTGGCGAGTTGGGAAGGAGCCAGTGATAGCTGGCTTTGAAGTCCTGATGGTGCTGGCTGGCCAAGACCTGCCAGGACTTATGTGCTTCCCCCACAGGCATCTCACAGATAGGGGAGATAAAGATCTCCAGGGGTGCAGATCAGCTGTGTTAAAGGCAAGGTGGGTGGCTGGATCTGTTTCCTTCCTTGTTGCCCCAAACCACCCCACTCCATGCCCTGTTGCCTACAGCCTGGCATGGGAGGAGGATGAATTGGCTGGTGTTGTACCCCACGCTGCCTAACTGGGCTAGAGGGAGACTGACAGGGATGTCTTAGTGCTTTGTTGGCTTCTCAGCCAGCACCACCCTGCACCACAGGGTCCAAATCTGTCTGTAGTGATATGGGCTACTTGCTGTAGTCTCCTGGCTATCACAGCTGCTGAAAGTAAAGCTTTCTCCAGAAGTCTGATCCACACTATATCTCATACTTTTCTCCTGGCCTGAAGTTTAGTTTGGACTTGCAAGACATAGGTGTGCTGACACAGCCTCCCTTGCTGTGACACTGCACCCTCCCAAGAAGCATTTCTGCCTCAACAGCAGCGTTTACTAGTTAGGTACCAACATAAAGTGCAGAAAATGCTCCAGATAAAAATTCCTCAAACTACGAGAATCATCTTCCCTGCTGTTAAAGCTCCAGCAGGCTCATCAGAAGTTCAGTATAATAGTAATTATTTTTTCAGTAAGTGCTGAGCACCTGCTCTGCACTTTCTCTTAAGGCTTTCACAGCATTTGATTGTGCATGGATTTAAACTTCCAGCCCTCCTACAGGTTAAGTATCAATTTCTCCACTTTGCTTGTAGTGAAACAGACACAGAAATGGGCAAAGTGATGTTTTCTTAAAAGGAGAAGAGGTTTGTGTTTAAAGTATTTAAAAGACTTTAAGGGCGTAATGTCATCCTGATGATATTAGTCCCTGTCACAACCTCCTACCTGGACATATTTTTCGAGCTGCCATCAGGTTTCTCTTGTGGGTCAGCAGAAAGGCAGATATTTCTGCAGCACAATGTTGGGATTTAGCTCTGTGTTCAGAGCACTTCCTTTGAGTGGATCTGCTGATCATTTCAAAATCTCTACTTTTACCTTAGGTGCTGGAAGCTGAATGGCTGCCTGAGTTGATAACAAATCAGCATCTCTAGGAGCCAAGAGGTACGGAGCAGTAGACAACTTCTTAGCAATCAGTACTTCAATATTATGGTTGTACTTATTTTTTATCATGGCAGAAGCACAGATCAAGAGTCTGTTGTGATAGGTGCTTTGGAAGCAATTAAAATGAATAGTCCTTTCCCTGGGGGCAGAGGTCCTGAGAGTGTGGCAAGATGCTTTTTGCTTGTAAATAGATTGCTGGAGGGAAGGAAAATTCAGCAGTGTAAGGCTGCTAGGGATTTTTTTTTTAATAGTAAAACTGAAAGGGGAGAAAAAAATTGCCAATTTTTATTAGCTTTTTTGCGTTTAGAGTTGGAAGAATCTGGGTTTGGTCCTTTCAAAAGCATTTGTTCAATCTGACTTTATCGTGAAGGAATTTTTTTTTTAAAAAAATGAATCCTCATAAGGCAGTATGAATATATAGTCCTTTGATTATTCAAAAAATTGTACAAATCAAAATAAATTTGCCTGAGCTATTTAAAATAATTAACCTTTGACAAACCTCCCTCTCTGGTAATGGAATAGTAACTATATGAATAAAAGATAAGTCATGATATTCAATGAATTACAATATTCATCCCATAAATTACAGGATAAGATAGCAGTATAATCTACATTTTTGTAACTGTAAAATGTTCTGAACAGTAGTCCCTGTACTCTTCAGGTTATTTTCTCTTCTGTTTCTTTGAGGTGTGCAACGCCTCTTGTATGAAGGGCTTCCAAAGTGATGTTAAATTTCAGCAGTATTCACGAAGGCAATGACCCAGGACTTCCTTCCCTGCTCTGAAAGGGAGTCTGCTCCTTAATGGAAACCCATGCTACGAAGGGATTTTCCTGAATTGTAACAGTAAGTGCAAATTATGATCCTGGGAGTCTCTTGCTATATAACCAAGTACAATGCCAATAAACCAGGGGTGTAAACCACATGAGCATATGGACAAAATATGGTCTGAATGGCATGATTATGTTTCTCAGGCCATAATGAATTCATCCCAAGGTACAACTGTGCATCTGTTGTTATAGTGTTCATGATAGCAAACACTACAGTAAAGGTTGCAGTTTAACTCAAATTGTAGCCACCTGTTTCCATTCACTAACAACTTTCTTAAAAATTATTCCTTCTGGACTGACTCAAATCAGTTTTAAAATGGCCATTCATTTATATATTTATTTGGGGGAAAAAAGAGGCTTGATTTATAGAATAGGTAGGCTGAAAGATACTCCCTTCCTGCTCCCTCCTCATTATTCCAGTCCTGTTGATTGTCACCAATGCATTTCCTTAAAAATAAAACAGATCCTCTGACTTTTGAGGGACTGATCCAACTCACATTGATTTTTTGGTGAATACTATATTAAGCATTCTGAGGCTCACTTTCTGGCTGCTGACATGGACTAATACTGTGTAGGAAAAGATCCGATTGCTACATATGAATCTTTAGGTGCTTAGAAGTTAGGAGTCTTGTCAAGATTAAGTTTTCTACTATCTCTTCCTCCATGTGTAGTCAGTAAGTGTTGCTTACGTGGCATCCCATTTTTCTTTAGCTGGAAAAATATCCAAACTGCAGTCTTTATAGACTGGAGATAAAGGGTAGGATGCTTGATTCTTGACAATTGATAACAAGGAAGATACATTTCTTTAAGCCAAGTTTACCATCCCTCTCGGAGGGATGAGATACCAAAAGGCTAAACACTATTATCAAAACTTTAAAAATGACAATAGAGGAGAACCTACTTCTGGGACTACAGACATCACCTTCTCTTCAGTGTCTGTCTTAAAAGTTTTTAATGCACAAGTCAACTTTGCAAATGCTTTCCAAGTTAAGGATACATTAAAGGAGTATCTGCTACTCCTCCTTAAAACAGAGATCAATATCAGTGATGCATACAACATTTTGAAGTGTAAATTACTCTGAATGTGATAGACTGCCAACAAACATTTATGGAGCAACATAATTTCTTAGCAAGTGTATCTGTTATTTAACGCTCTCCATTGTGCTCTCATCTGAGGGGATGATTCATGATTTCAGGTTTAGTTTTGATATTGCAGTGTAGGGAGCTGTTTGGTGTACTCTTGTATTGGATTTCCTCGCAAGCCCCCTCCTGACATCTGTGAGAGCAGGAGGGAGATTACATGGATCTTCTTGAAAAATTAACTCACCCTGTCACATCAGCTCCCTCTGAGGGGCAAATGCTGATCCCAGCCTGCAGCCTGAAGGGCCAAGTTAGACTCCAGGTTAACCCATAAAGGTTGGTAAGAAAAACATTAATTCCTTCCCTTGAGACTTCAGAGCATTATTGCTCCCTTTTTTCTGCCTGCATATTGCTTACTGCTACTCTGGAAATGAATGCAGGGTACATTAGGGTGCGCAAAAGTCACAGAAGAGAGTTTCTCTGTCCCTTTTACTTCTGTTATATATGTGGTCCCATTCACAAGGGACAAGGAATTTCTTCAGTGCACACAGAGTGCCTCTTTTTTTTAATGTAATAGCATAGACGTATAATCCAAAACGTGGCTTGAGAAGGGTACTTATGCTCTTATGCTTTCTCAGTAGAGAGGAAGCTGAAAAAAGACTTGTCTACAGCCTCACAGCAAGGCAAGGGCAGACTCAGGCTTGGAACTGAGGTCCTAACCCTATGCTAACCTCTGGGTCTGTCCTTCTTCTCTGTGCTGGCTCTGCTGCCTTCAAGGCTCTCTGTGCCTGGGAAGGTGAGAGCATTAATGGGCTGTAGTGCTCTGTAAAACCTCTGCCAAGTGCACAAAATTCCATTTGACCAAGTTTCCATTTCCAAGTGACTTGACTGTCATGCTTTCATTGTTACAAGCAGGGACAGCCATTGTGGTAGAAATTGTTTGAGATAGTAGCAAAAGACTGTGCTTTGTTTGAGGTTTCAAAAGATGTTTAAAGTTGCTGCTTGAAACTAGGACTTGCACAACATTTTTGTTCATTTGCTTTCTTGTCAGCATGTTTTCTACCAAACTCCTATTCTCTTGGGTGGGACAGAGGAAGATGTTGGCAAGATGGGCAGATGGATGGCAAGCTGCCACTCAGCCTGGAGCTTTGCAGTCCACAGCTACCTGGACCCAGAGGGCTACACGTGGCATGATTTGAAGCCTAAAAGAGAAAGTGAACTTTCAGTGACTCATTTCAAATAACTTTTTTACTTACCTTTGTTAAAAGGTGCCTTAGTTTAAGCTTGTATTATCACAATTAAAAAGAGGCATTGATATAATTATGTAGTAATTGCAGTACATTATCAAGATGAAATCATTAAAGCAGCTTTTACTATTATTGCTTCTTAACGTAGATGTCTTATTATATATATTTGGAAGAGAAGAAAAGAAGAATTCTCTTGGAGTTTTAGTATTGCTAAAAATAAAGGAAGATTGGGCTCTTCTGCTGCTGCTTATTGACACTGTTAAGAATAATGTGAGTGACATGGAATCAAAGAAAAGTGTGCTCTTCCCTGAGCCCTAACTGAATAGCATTATAGCTCATTTTATAAGACTCTCAATTGTGAGTCTTTTTTTCTTGAACTTGCACATAGGGGAAATTATTTGCTTCACAGAATAAGGGTATCTTTATGTTTACGAGTTAGCCATTTGCAGAAAAATGTTATTTACATAGATGAATTCATAGGGGAGAACATGAAACTGACCTCTTTCTTTTCTTTCCTTATGGAAATCTTGTGTGGATATTCTTGTTTTCTATTAGGGATGTATGAGGAAAGAAGGGGGAATATTGCTTCAGTCTGTCTCTCTTAATAGGTTTTTACATGGGCGCAGAGTCCAGAAAGTCTGCTAGTGGCAATGATGTATCTGATTTCCAAGATTTGGTGTATAGAAAAATATTAATAATTATGCAACTTTTGTATTACTTCATTCTTGTTTATTCTTTTGTGTGTGTTTATCTATGTTTTCAAGACAAAACAGTAGTGTGTCACTCAGGGAATTGGTAATTGGATAGAGAGCCTTTCACCTCTGGGTCAGGAGTTCAGATTTGTTACAGGTCAGTACTGCCTGGGAGTTGCTGTCATGTGACAGCTGCTCAGTGGCCTTTTATGAAATGAGTTGGTGGTCCCAGTTCACTGCCTTGAGAGCAGGTGTCTTCAGCACAGATCAAACCTGAGGGTGCCAGTGCAAAACCAATTGTTGTTAGAAAAAAGGAATTTCACTTGGGTATAATGCTCACAGTTTGCATGAACATAAAAAAATCAAGGGAGCAAACAGACATGTCTAGATCCTCAGCTGGTGTAGATTTGGCATAAATAAATGAAGTGTAGTTGCAGTGATATCACCAGCTGATTAAAACAGAACTCACTGTGGTTGGACTGATTTATTAATCTAAAGGTTACTGACATTACAGTAATATGTTAAGATGAAAATTATCAATCCAAATAGCTTAAAAACAAAATCACATTTAAAACAAATCGAGGCTTCCTGAAATTTGGAATAGCACTAATTCTTCCATCTCGTGATGCCCTGAGATAACCGTTATGGTTAATGGATTTTACTGTTTGTTGTCCCAAAGGAGGTGAAATTGGATTCCAAAGATAAATTAGTCTCCAACTTTTAATGACTCTCTGCTTTTAATGGCTTTGCCTGTGCCTCTTCCAGGGCAACAAACCTAGGCAAGCAATTCTGAATTGTTGAGGTGTAGTGATGGAAGTGAAGACTTCCACCACAGAAGCTCCTAACACTGGGGAGCATAAATGTCTCACAAAACTTAAAAAAGTCTTTTAGCTGTTAAGAAGTAGTTTAGTTATCTCTAATATCATTGAAGTCTTATTAAGAGGAGTCTCAGTCTTTTCTGACAGTGTCCAAGAGTTAGTAAGAGAACAATTTGCTCTATAAAAAAAATATTTCTGTTATGCTGAGATTTTGCTACAGCATTTCAAATCTGAGTTATTTTGGTACTTATTTCAACAGGAACAATAGAATATCAAGGTGGTCTTAATTTTGTCATAAAAGTGAGCCTGAAGTGAAATATTTATAAATTTCCAAAGTAATTCTGTGCTTTAAAGTGCATATTCTCTGTTTGTACAGGGTGCATCATGGAAAGAAGTTGAACTTCTTTGAAATGCAGACTTCAGCCTTAATTACATAGGAGTGACTAGCACTTCCATTGCTTTAAGCTTAAAAATGATGGAGACAGAAAAGTAGCCTCTTCTCAGTAATTGCTTTTCTTCATTATGTATAACTTACGTTCTCTTTCCTTAAACTCACTATTCCCATGTCTGGTATAATTTAGGGAGCAGGCTAACACAAAAAGCTGGTTGTTGCTTTTACTTACCTCATAGCTGCTAGATGAGGGGACAAAAAGGCAAGCAAGAAAAAAGGAGGGAGGATTGAAATTAGGATAGAGGATAGAATGGGGGGTGAAATGACATTTTTAGTGATACAGTCTGTGCTGAACGGTCCAGTCTTACTTTCTGTGCACTCCTGGTTGTTGGTTATGGACAAGGACTAGAAGACTTGCCAGATGTCTTAAAAAAATAGTCAATTATCAAAGTGTTCTAATCCTCTCTAGTGTCAGATTCCTTCACGAACTTGTGCCTTGTGTCATTCAGAGCTTACTGACTTAGTATGTTGTGTGTTTTTCAAAGTCTGACCTGATTTACTGTCTAGGAACAATTAGGGCCATGACGATACAAATACAGTATTCAAAGACATTTGCTTCAAATTGATCATTTTCAGTTTTTACAAAAATGAAAGTGGTAGGATTCAGCTATAGATTAGTCCAGCCATTGGAAAAGGAGGCAAACACTGCTTGTACAAGTACTTTTGCTACATCTAAATTGAATAAACTGAGGCTTTGGAAGAAGGAAGAGTAAAAATTCCAGCTGCCTCCTTTGTTTCTAGCTGAAACTTGGAGGTACAGTGGCGTAGCTAAGCTTACCTTATTCAGTCACCCAGAAAAAGACACCACTTGAATGCACTCTCTGAATAGAAGGCACAATGATAATAACGACGTCACACAACAGAATGGCTTCTGCCAAATCGCCTTAGCCTTTCTGCATGATCATCAGGATCAGCAATCTGTTAAGCAGCCCATTCTCCACGTTTTGCTGTAGCAGTATGCTGTAATTTGAGATTACTCTTGCACTTAACAAGAAACAAACAATTCTTGAGAGATGGTTTAAAGGGAAAAAAACTCAACAAAAGAAATGTCACAATCCAGAAGAGCCAAATATTGGAAGGTGAAGGGAAGATTAAGAAGAAATTGCCTGTTACAGAACTTCATTAAAGCCATTTATTAGCTTTGTAATGCCTAACAGTCTTCTGGCTCCAGAGTTTTTTCATATAGGGGGTGGATAAGGGCGCATTTCACTTTCATTTGCATTCTTGATCCCTGCTGCTCTGTTTATGGTATTGATGTTATTCATACAGTCTTTGCAATATTAATTTTTAATTTATGATGCTCATTAGGAGACACTTAAAACAGAACAATTATCATTTATCTTGATATATTATTTACTAAGACTTGCTGTCATGGTTAGGGACCTGTGATTAGTGGGAGGGGAATAAAAAGCAGTTCCAAAAGGTACTTGGCTGAATGGACTGAATCTGAGGAAATGGTTGTCACCACCAAAGGCCTGAAGTTCTGATGTCTAAGCGAAAGACTTGCGGCACCTAATCAAAACTCAGGAGGAACCTTTGAAGACAAGACTGGGACAGTGCTTAATGAACCTGCAAGATAATATTAATGAAACTCTTCTGTAAACCACCAACTCATCAATTATTCATCCTGCTTTTGTCCTGGTACTTTACTGTCTTCCCTTTTTGTCTCAATATGATTACCTTTTTTTTAATTCCCTGTATCCTCATTTTCTTTTTGTGGTTTTGCTGATGTGTACCCTTGGTAGCACTTCCTCCCTGGCAAATTCTGTTTTTTGAAGCAACCGCACGGTATCCACAGGAACCAGATAGGTAAACTGTGCTCTTTGAAGGCATTTGGGTAACTGTGCTGCATTTATTAAGACTTAGTAAACCAGATCACTGGCATGACAGCCTTGGAGACCCTGATTTGTCAAAGACTACCACACTGGAAATTCAGAATGATTTATGTATTTCTTAATTAATTTGTAGGATTTAGTAAGTTATTGTGATCCTATCTATATAGAAGTCTATATGGAAAAACAGAATTTCAAATAGTAGTGACCTACTAGGAGTGTATAGACATGCTCTTTCCTCTCCCTCTTCCTGACCTGTCCCTCTTACAGGACCTCTGAGATTCCCTGTCTTTAGTCTCTGAGTTCCCAGGTTGTTTATAATGCATGCAGAAGAGAAGGCAAATTGGATGTTTTGGAGCCTGATAATTGCAACTCTGCATCTGAAACCAATTGTGGTATTTTTGACTCTGTTTTATTTAGTTATTTTTAGACTTCCTGAAAAGGGTATTATTTCTGTTTGTTTTCTGTTTGACATCAAAGCAGGAACAGCAAGTTACTAATTTTGTAATCTATTCCCTGGACCCTTGGCTTTCAATTTTTTGAACCATTGCACAGCAGCAGTGGAACTGTATGTAGAAAACCTCAAGGGCCAATACAATCAAACACCTTTGAGACACATGTACCATTCCCTGCCTCTTTTCTGAAAATCTTGACACTGCAACTAATCTCAAAGGCAACCACTGTATTGATAAACTATATTTTCTAGGGGGAAGGATAGGGAAGGAATAGTAAATTATGAGATTCAGCAATTCCAGCACTTCTGGTTTTTTTCTCTTCCACCTTCTGGATTTTGCAAGCTTGTATTTAGAATGTATTTATATCAGAAGGGAAAAAAGAAAAAATTCCCTGTCTGGTGTTCTGAGAAAGCTGATGCAACAGTCTATGATGACTCCTTCAAAATAGTGTAATGAGGGCAGCACAGAGTGCTGCAGCTTCTATTTATGCTATGTAGCATACTTAATCTCCAAGCTTGTTTAAAACCTTACCAGCTTTGTCTTTGCAGCACTCCTGTGGGCAAGGTAGGCACTGGTAGCCTCTTTGTTATGTTGTATCAGAACTTCATTAGGTCCTGGGATGCAAATACAAAAAGGCATGGGAGAATGTATTCAGCACACAAATCAGTTGTTGACGTTATTTTGCACCCTGTTGTAGATTCAGACCCTTTTGTAAAGAAAGCACTGTGAAATCATGATTTCTGCCACTTCGCCAGCAAGACCAGCTCTGACTACTGCTGTAAATAATTGGTGTTTAGAGTTATTCATATGCTAAACCTGAGAATATTTATCTGATTATATTTTTTCCTCATTAATTAACAAAATATTCCCAAAGAGTTATCTTATTTTTATAATACATTAACTCATTTAGATAGAATTTTAAAAACTGTTAGCATAGTTTGGAGATGTAAATCCTGTGGTCTGATATGACACGAGCCATCGGAGCTGGAGCTTGACCCACGCATGAGTGATGTGACACATCCACACGTCAAACTGCAACCCCACGCGGGAACTGGCTTGTCTCTTGGAAACCTTATAGCTGTTTTAGTGTGGCATGCTCCTGGGCTTACTGTGATGGAGAAGGGGGAATGAGAAGACAGGTAGTGTTGCACTCGTACAGTGATAGATGGAGGTTTCCTCATGCCCCTGTGCTCTCTCTGTAGGCAGGCACCAGGATTCAAACAGCCTGTCTGAAAACGAGTGTTGGATTAAAATCAAGACACTCTAGACTTTTCTAGCCAATCCAGCTGGTTGTACAGGGTTTCATTCATCACCTCTGAAGAATGTTTTTGGATTAGCCTTACATCTTTCCAACCAAATCCAACCTTAGCTGTTCTGGTAATTTAATGTTAGAATTGCAATTTACTTTAAACCTTCTTAGCAGGCAGGTAATCAACTTAACAGACTTTATTGCACAAGCAGCTGTTCAGCAATCTAATATTATTATTTTTTTTACCTGTTATTTGCAGCTGCAGAACAGGATAAATCCACACTAGTTTCAGTCTGCCTGACAAACAATCTCATCTCTGCCATGTTCTAATTTTTGATAACTTTCAAGATCTGGCTTCTGCAAACTATGAAGCACATAAATTGAATAAAATAGCTTTGAATAAAACAAACCTGCTTAGTTTCTGTGCTTTACATGCCAAAGGCTTGGCAGTTATATGAAATGTTAGTGATTTCTTTCTGTTTGTTTGGTTTTGGCTTCTGCTTTTTTTGTTTGTTTTCAAAAAGGGTTTATCTATGTTTGTGAAAGGTTAGTGGAATTGCTAATGTTTTAGCATGATAAGAAGAATAACCCCAGGTGCTTATAGCATTTGAAACAAGGCACAGCAACGAGGTGAGATGAATAGGCGTGTTCTTTCTAAAGATGGTGTGCGCAATAATAATATCGGAGCTTTTAAACCACAACCCTGTTTCCCTAAAGCGTTCTTCATGATCACATTCAGCTTTCATTGAATGTGGCAAGGGGGGAGAACTGATAGTGTGCATGTCACTGCATAGCATGGCATAGCTCTTTTAATGCTGGCCCTTTATAATCTTTGTAAGGTCTTGTAACTTTTCTGATTTTTGCCCAGGGATAACTTTTCCCTTATTTTAACATATTTCCCTTTGTCTGGTTTGGCCAGTAATTGACTTTGTCCTTTTTTCATTTATTTCTCTGCCTCTTGGTTGTAGCATCTTCTCCCTGGAGTCTCAGGTTAGAAGTTTTCCCTTTTGTGAAACCGTGACAGGTGCCTAATTGAATGATGAATGTCCCTTTATTACTCTGTAATTGAACTGCCAGCTTTTTGATTGGTTTGTGGAGATGCTCCACTCCTCATCAAGCACTGCGGGGGGCTCCAAGGCTGGCAGACTGGGCCTACCCTCCATCTGTCTAATCGCATCTCTCCCCTACTTGGGTTTTGGGTGGGGAGGGGGCTCAGGGGGAGGAAAGTCATAATAAATTATGCTAATTCGGCATCGCTGTGACAATAAGAATATCACATTGTTACGTGCATGGTGGTGGCAAATTCAAGAAGACGTGTTGTTGTCGTGGCCGCCTGGCCTGACAGGCCCTCGATGAAGATTAATGGCCCTCACCTGAGTGACAGAGCGGGGGATTGTGGGGCAGAGAGGGTCATTCATCATACTCTGACAGGTGTCATTCACTCCGACAGCCGCACCACTGTCGCCTGGCTAGTGGTTCCATTTTTCTGCCAGTTAAGCAAGGAGTTTAATAACATCTCCAGAATTAAAACTCATTCTTTGTAGCAGGTCTGACAGCTGAAAATAAGAAAATCAATTCTTCACATGTTATAGCACAGTTAACTGACTAGGGTTTTGACTTTAATTTAGTCTTTGGGCTGAATTTCAAGTAGGCTGCTTTTGTAAGACATCATCTATTAAAATTTACCAATAGCACTAACTTCACTTTTATTATTGTGGCTGGATTAAAATGCAGCCTTTAATAGTAGATGTCATCCTCATTTGATGCAAGATGAAGCTCTTACAGCTCTGGTGAGGGATATTCGACTTCATCCTCATTACTGATGTTTATAGCTTCTCTCTTCATTAATATTGATCCCTAAACTACAGAGAAAAACAAGACAGACACTAATACAAACCACTTTGTATCATTAAACTGTTTGGATTTCTTGGTTTCAGACATTATGGCAAGCTGAATAAAGTATTTCAGAAATAGAAGAAAAAAAAAGAAGAGACAGTCCAAACTTCTGGCTACTCTTGGTGGGAAGAACCAGGTTAGCCTTATTGCCCTGTGCTGCTGATGGCTTTGTGCTTCAGAATAGGGCTGGCTAATCCTGGGGAAGGCTTGGAAATAGCCCCTGAGAAGACAGCGCTAAAATAACAACCTTAGTATCTGTTCAGCTAGTGAAGCTAGGACTAAAATGCTTGTTGCCTGTTTCATTTAACTCAAAAAGACTGTTGTAGCCAAGGGACAGGCATGACTAGCTGGAATCTCTGACATGGAAATATGAATGAAAAAGACAGATTGATGTCTGTTTGTGTAACTTAGGAGGTTTGTGATATATCAGTGTGACACCACCACGAGAAATGCAACTGGAATGCAGAGAAGTATGAGACCAAGTGTTTCCAGTGGACCTGGAAACATTACTGTTGCTGTGTAAGGTCAGAAAGAAGCTGTATTCGCAGAAACTTGTGCGGTTTGGGTCAATGTGATCTAAAAGGATTAATTCCATGTGGAATAAGTGCCAAAAAAAGGCACTAGCATTATCAGGAAAATGCAGAGCCGTTCTTACAAGGAGAAAACAAAGGACCCTATTGTTTGGACGAATGGAATTAGGGCTGAGAAGGACTGTGACTCTCTACAAATACTTCAGGGGAAGTAAACATGGGGAGTTGAGGAGAGGACAGTTTTGGTGGAATAGTCCAGGGCATTTCTTCCTGTCCTGCATTCATATAAAGCAACTGTAATTTGTCTCCATGTAGGTAATAAATCAAGAACTGAAAGGAATTGCATGTGTACCTCTCAGTCTCGCTGAGATGTTGTGGGGAAGGAAAGGTTTTGTTTAGAGCTGCTGAGGAAGGACAGGAATTTATCACGTTAGGAAATTTATTTCTAAATAAATTTCTCTGTTGCAAGTGGAGAGGGAGTGTAGGACAACCAGGCTCCTCCACAGACACTCATTTAGGTATCTGGAATCATATGAGAGAAGTTTGAATGCCTCAATGATGTAAATAAGGAGTTCTGTGCTTATTTTGTTTTATAGAGAGCATGTTGTAGTAAGCTTTAAATTCTTGTAAATTTTACCCTCTACTCAATATAAAATGTTAAATTTTATCCTGTAGAGGCTACTCTGCTTTGAAAGGAAAAATTTTCTCCTTTGTTTGTTTGTGTTATGAGTGAGCTGCATTTAAACAGTGTAGATGGATACACAGTGTAGAAAAGCAATTTGACTAAACAAAGTAATAGATAACATGGTCTTAGCTGATTGTGTAAATATGTGGTGATTCTTTCCAGTGCAAAGGAGAGGCAAGAAATGAGTGCTTTTTTTCTTTTTCTGAAATCATTAACAAATGATGTCCTTTCTACTTCCTGCCGGTTATTGCAGTTTTTTGCATGAAGCATTAAATAATAATATAATATTGGGCTGCCTCTGACATCAGAAGAGGAATATTGTATGGATGATGCTGCACATGCATATAAGGATGAAGGAATGTCTTGGACCAAGAATTATATATAGTGGCAAGTTTAGGATCTGTCTTGACTCTTGAAAATTAAATAGCACCTTGGGCTCTATTTGGTTCCAGTTTCAGACTGGATTGGGGAAGGATCATCAGTGTGTTGAATTGATATGATAAATTTCTCATAAGTTTGATATTATTATTTTTAACTGTGCATACAAGATCATATTTATTCTGAAGATTTTTTAATGTGTACATGGTGTATGAGTGAAGTGAAAATAGAGAAGTGGAAGGGCTTAGGTGTTTTCTAGTAGGATTGCTCTTGCTTTCAGTATCACTCATAGAAATGAGAATTGGTTTAAAATTATGTGAGTCACTGTATATTTGGAAAGCAAGTCTTTTCAGTAAAAGCAGGTTTTTTATAAGTTAACTGCTTATGAACCTAAAGAAATACACCCTCTAATAACTTTTATTTCAGATAATAAGAGAAACATGATTAAAACACACCTTTTACCTCACTAATGCAAATGCCTCTATGTTAAGCTACTTCCATTTTTCCCTCCTTAATCTGGCTGGCTCTGCACTCCAAAAAGAAGATTCAATGAGAGTTACACATGCAAAAAATAGGAATTTCACAGTCAGAAATACCTGCCTGTCAGAATAAATTAATACAAATTTCTTGTTTGGGGTCTTTCTTCCTAAGCCACAACTATAGGTATCTCACGTACCTTTCCTCATTGTCATTCTAATCTGATGACAAACATTTGTGCTGAAATTTCCATGTATTAGTGCAAATCATGTGCTCAGAGGCACCCAATGACTTGTCAGGAAGATACTGCAGAATCTTTTAGAAGTTTCACCCCAAACAGAACATGAACATTTTGATGCTTTCTGTGATAATTTTCCATAGAAGAAATTCCTAACATGCATATTGTGCCTGCCAGGCTTAGTCAATGACAAGGAAGATATTTCTCTATTATCCTCTATTATGCAAATAAAATCTATATACTACTCAGTTTCTCCAAGAATTTGTAATATCTAAAGGATACTGGAAAGTTTGGGATATTCAGCAGCTGCTGAAGACAGGATGTTATCTTACAAGGTCAAGGTGGGAAAAGTGATACGAAGTGAGTGGGTGACTATGAGTCCACCGTGATTTGCCAAAATCTGACTTTTCACTGTAATATAACATTAAAAAGTAACAATGTATAGAACTTGCTATTTGACATCATATGATAGGACAGGATATGTAATTCCAATTCAGGAGGGGCTAACCCTGTTGAATTGTGAGGCAGAGATGAGATTACCACCCTGTTCTCCATTCCCTCAGACAAGCTGGCCTAGTTATTTTAAGGTGTAGGAGGGTATTAGCCAGTGGAAATAAAAATAGCAAAAGGAGTGCTAATATAGCTTCTTACTGAGCTGACTGTAGTTCCTGTTCTAATTATTTTCACTAAGCCACTAAGAACTGCCTATAGTTCAGTCTTTCTTCTTTTTTTTTCCCACCATGAATCCTGGCACCTGTACCTGGCTTTATTCTGGGTAACAATACCTGTATGGAAATCTTCGACAATGTTTTGGGGTTTTGAGTGGGTTCTTATTACATTATTTAAACTGAAAGAAATGTATTTCTACAGCATGGCCAGGTGCCTGGCTTAGGTGAAAGTTTCACTGACTATACAGACCCTTAATGACTAGAGTAAATGAAATCTCTTGGGCATTTGAAGTGGATTTTGCAGCCATCCTCAAGTTTGCTAACCTATCCAGAAGGAAAGTCTTAACTACCCATGTCTAGATACCACCATGGGAAATTACTATGTCCACTTACTACTATACTCTCATCCAACTAAAATCAACAAAGTCAACTAACTTAGCTGAGCGGACTGATTTTTAATTTTAGCATTAGATATCGACCATTGTGTCAGCTGTTTTGTGGTTATAAAAAGGCATTCAATTCAATTTTTATGTAAGTGATGCTTTTATCCAAGATAGCTTCAGATGCATAGTCACTGATGAAAGTGTAAAGTATTGAAAATTTGATATTCAGTGTACAGCAATGAGAACATGACTTAAAGAGGAGGTTATGCAGGCAATTTGATTCTAGCAGGCTCAATTATAGTAGAAGTTAATTTGATAGGGATCATAGACCTACACTGTAGCCAATTAGTAGGATGAAACTGGAGTACACACAACAAAAGGGCCTGATAATAAGCAAAGTGCTTAGGAACAGAAGCCAAATGAAAATGAAATAAAAGGCTGTCATCCAAAAATCTCTGGTCTTGAGAACATGGGACAGCCTCCAAATGGATGATTATGGCATTTATCACAAGGTACATTGGGTCAAAATACCCATTGAGGTTGGTACAGAAATTTCATAAACAGGAAACTGCCTAAAGAAAAAGGTGATTTGGAAAAGAAAGAAAATGCTGATCTAACCTGCTATCAGTTCTCTTGGATCTAAAGTTATCTAAAGGTAATTTACATGCTTATATTCATTCTGCCTTTCAGATCGTTCCTTGTCTGAGTTTAGGATCCTGTTTGCTTTAGTTTTGATAGTGGTACTGTAGCAGAGAGAGGTATTTCCAGAGGCTGGTCCAACCTAGAGTGATGAGGGAGCCAATATGCTTTATTAGTGACAGTTTCCCCTGACAGGCAGCAGCTCAAGGTGTATTTTACTTAAAGCACGTGAGAATATAACTTAAATATCCTGTAGTATGAGGCGGATTTATTCTAGCTGCAGGAGAACAAATGAAGGGGTGGACGCTTAACCCCAAACACAGGCACTGCATGGTGACACTGAAGATAGATGGCACTTCGAGGCATAATGCCACAAAATAAGATGTATGTTTAAGGTATAATGTTGCAGAATGACTTCAGCAAGCTGCAGATGATGTTACCATAATCTAAAAGAGTTACATTAGATAACGTATGTCAGGTTGGTAATATGGGCTATTGGATGATTCTTGTGGAAACTGGCCCAATGGCACAGGTGCACAGTGAGAGGATGAATCAAGGAAGCCTCTAGGAAAGCAAATACTCTCCTAAAGAATGACAATTGAAAAGGTTCGGGGCAGAAGGAATGAAAATGACATTGCAAGTAGAAACAGCAAGAGACACACCACCACATTAGAGTTAACAATTCTGAGAGAGTTCAAGAGACAAGAGGCTTATCAACAAAAATGCATTTGAGATCATGCTGAGGAGTCCCATTGGAACCATGCTAATAGATTCATTCGTCAAATTATTAATATTATTTAGAAAAATTTGCCTTGCATTACTCAAGGTAAAAAACTCTTATAACCTGTGACACTGACTAAGGACGATGTTCAGATATATCCTCCTGTTTTATTTCCTAGAAAGAGGGTGTATATTATAATCCAGATGCCTTCATTTATTGTAAAGGTGGGAAGTTATTTATAATTTTTTTCAAATTAATTTTGAGAATCTGCTTGGGAGGAAATTGTAGTGATAGTATTTTCACTGTTCTTGTAGGTAACAGCAGATTTCAGATTATTTTATTATTCTTCCCTGAAATTTCAGCTGCATCTGCCTGATCCTTCATCTGTTGAAGGATTTAACACCTGAGAAATAGCATCAGATATACAATATTAGTCTAGCAGGTTGCAGTTTTCTACAAGGATAAAAAAAATACTGTGCTGTTTAAAATATTATTTTGAATTTATTGACGTCAGACAACAGTTTGGAAACATACTAGCTCAGTCTGTAATACTATAGGAACTGCTTTGAGTATCACTGTTACTCTAATTCTTGAGGCATTAATGTTAATGATAAACATGAAAAAAGAAATGCTTTCAGTATGTTGAAAGAAGTATGCTGTGGCAGCAGAAATGCAGAAAATGCTAGTAATTCTTTCTTGCTCCATGGGGAGTAACTGTATTCCAAGTCTATCCCACTACTTTAAACACTCACTTGAGTTATATGATTATTATCCCTTGCTCCCTATTGATAAGTCTGGAGTTTACATGAGTCATGGTGTCATTCTGGAATTAGTACTGGTAATGACACATAGAACTAGGTTCTTAATTTAGCCATCTCAGTTAATTGTCTCATGAGATGAATCTCCAGGCTTAAAATTTCCTGATTTGGTATCTCTATTGGCGAAGCAAAGGTGGCTGAGAGAAGAATGCCCTGATTCAGCAAGGCTCAAGTGAGATTTTTTATGAAGTTAATAGAAATGTAGAATAATTTCCTTCAGAAAATGACTCTGGAGGTCATCTGGAGCATCCTTGCAGACAACAGCTGATGATGGCTCCTAGTGAACAGTCTGGCTTTTAGTTACTATCTTGCTGAAAGTTAGGTTCCTGTACAGGGTGGAGAAGAAAAACAAAACAAACAAACAAACAAACAAACAAACAAACCAACCAAAAAACCAACCAAAAACACCAAACCAAACCAAACAACAACAAACACATACAAAAAAAGTGCCAAGATCCCATTAAATTTAGTGTAACTATGGTGGCTAATTCATGGTGTGGTTATGCAATAAAAACAACTGGTTTTACTTGAAGTTTTTTACAATTAGAAAATTTATATAGGAAAAATAGCTGGGATGATGTAATAGTTGAAGTACTTCTGAAGGTGAGCAGTGTAGGACACAGTTAAATCTAATTAAACACACCAAAATTAGCATAAGACAAAGTGTGAAAATAAATGTAATCACAAGGGAAGAGTAATTCTAATAATTTTTTTTAAGTCAATTTTAAAAAATTGTATTTAAAACTGAGAAAAATATCTATGTAAAAGACCTTGGGGAGGTTCATTAAAAAGTAACCACATAGGTTGAGAAAAAGCTTACCCATCTTTGTTGCCTATCTGCAGTCCCAATTGCAGAAGTATCTGGTTAATCTGAAGTCTTCATGATCATACTGCTATGAAAATGTCTACAAACACAATGTATTGGTTCTTTCCTTACACATGCATTCCTTAGATGGACTGTTGTTTTTTTTTTTTCACTGAATGTGAGTGTTTTGGTATAGGAAACTAACCAATTAGTAATTTTTAAACTAGTACTTTAAAACATCAGCAATAGACCCAAACAGTCCTCAGTGACTACAGCACATTATTAGCAAAGCTGTCTGAATTAATTTTATTATTAATAATAAATAATAATATATAATAATATAATAATTATTTATATATATATAATAAATAATAAGAAAACTGCAATGCAACTTGTAATTGAGGCACTGTAAATGGTGCTGCTTCCAGACTGAGGTGTGTCATCAGTAAATCTAGTGCTGTTGCAACCCAACAGGATCAACAAACACATGGCTACTGAAAGACTGAAGAAATCAAAGGTGTTTGTATACAAGATTTAACAAAACATGTCACCTGATGACACCATTATTCTCTGGTCTTATGACATTGTCTTCCATTTCTCAGACTTTTCCATTTATGACAGAATACACCTTAACCATTTGGTGATGCTACACTTCCATTATCTGCTGAGTCTGTCCCTTTTTTTTAATAATTCTTCTGAGCTACTTTTTGTGTTTCTCTTATGATACAACATAGGGGAGAATTTCTTGGCTCCCTTCCTGGCTCCAAAGTGTTTTATGCAAAGGCCGATGTGTTTTAAATGTTCTGCACGTCTCCAGTGTTAGAAAGCCTAAATCCTGGAAACATTAACTATTTGTTTACATATTTGGAACAGAAGATCAACTGGCTTGTTTGTTTGGTTGTTGTTGGGTTTTTTTTGTTTTTTTTTAAGTCCCTAACATTTTTTCCTTTTTATTTTTAAAATTTGACAGGCCTGAAGTTGTGGAGCACTAGAGAGTTGCCATAACAGAAGCTGCAAGTTCTCACCTGTGCCAGTTGGTGCAAACAGCTACAGGGATGTGGTGACCATATCAGGGACATTAGGTGTTTCTACCATCCCAACCAATAATTATACAAATTGGGAAAAGAGTAGAAAAAGCCCGGGGCTCAGACAGTTTGCTTATCCAAAAGTGTTTTGCAGTTTGCAGAGCACCTCTTGAAAAGGAGGCTGGAACACCTCAACTTTTGCAGCTGTTAGCATTGCATGAGTATTTAGAGCTTTTTGTCATCCTCAGTTTCCACTTTAGTTTGCTGCCAGAAGTCTCCTCTGCCTGATTTTCTTCCTTCCCACACTGCACTGTCCATGTTTGCTACAGATGTGGGAAGCAGAGGTTAAATCCTTCCCTCCCCCCATTCCCTTTTTTGGTCTGTTTTCAAATAATGATGCCATTATCTTTCAGCAGCAGAACTGGATAACATTAGGTATCTCCATTCATTCAGTCCATCAGTCAAAGTACAACCAGGCAAAGAATATATTAGAATCACAACTTTATCTGTCCAATACATAATATACCAATGTAGCACAAGAAGGGCTGCTCAAATTGATTGACTAGGGTTTTCCTACAGAGCTGCTTTGTGTGTAATGGGAAATATTCTGTATCAAATAATCTACATGAACAGCAGCCACGGTGTGACTAATCTCAGCAATGCTAATACTGAATAATCTCAGGAAACTTGAACAGGAGGATCAATGTTCCACTCACTTCATATAAATGGCCTATATTATAAAACCTACCAGATAAAGGTTAGCTACTGCTACATTTAGAGCCTAGCGTGTATGACACAGGTGGGGAACACAAACCCCAGTCTCACAGGCAAACAACCTTAGATGTAAGTGACTAAAGCCATCAATAGACATGTCGGCCACCTTAGAAGAAATAAACAAAATTTTAAAAA
Source organism: Oenanthe melanoleuca (assembly GCF_029582105.1). Lineage (NCBI taxonomy): Eukaryota > Metazoa > Chordata > Aves > Passeriformes > Muscicapidae > Oenanthe > Oenanthe melanoleuca. The sequence continues at coordinate 108,240,715 of NC_079336.1, read as the reverse complement.
AGCTTCCTTCTGTTTCATAGTATTTATTAAACGGTGATCTCCATATAAAATTTTCCATACTGAGCTTTTTGTGTCCAACCCTTTAAAACAATAAGTTGGTCATCTGGGCCAGCTTCAGAAGGACACAGTGTTTGAAGATTCCAGAGTGATGGAAGACTGTCAACATTAGCTTGCAGAGAAAATAAAAATCCTAGAAACAGTGCCCAGGGGAGTATGAAATCGAAACTTCTGCTAGGAAAAGCTTTCAGCTGAAGAGAGCTTATTTGAGCTTTCTCTCATGGTGTGTAATAACGAGTTTGCACAATTTCCTTTTCCAGGTTGAATAAGGCCAGAGCTGGTGGCTTTGATGCACCTTGGCTCAGGCAGGAGCCAAGATGAGCTCCAAGGATTTGCTTCCCTGAGAGAGATGGTGTTTGGCACAGTGGGAGAAGAGAGTGGGAAGTAGTGACCTGAAGAACAAGAGTTCAGCTCTCAGTCACCACTGCATTTTTATTCTGCTGTTCTCACTAGTGCTGCCTCTACAGTTTGAGCACTAAGTGATAGATCATTTCTGTTCAGGGAGATCATCTATTTAGAAGGTCATTTCTTTGGGGGGATTGTTTGCTTGTTTCCTGTTTTCTTTTTCTCTTTACTCTTCAAGTTCTAAAAGCTAACTGCCAAAAAATTCCTCTTCTGTTCTAATTCTTAGGCTTTGTTTACTGGCTTCTCCCAACAGCTGTGGAGGACAGTGCTGCAGTGGGGCCTCTCTTTTACTCTGTTTTCCCCCTTTTTCTATCATGCTAAAAATCACAGTGATAGAAATTTTTGATTTAGATCTTGGTTGTCTCCAAGAAAGAGGGAATTATTTATAATCAGAGCGGGACAGGTTTTCATCACTATATACTGATGCATGTTTTAGAGCATTCACCTTTAAGGTGTCCAGAACGCAATCTGCTAGATCCTCTGTGGATTGTAAATTTCTAGAGTTAGGCTACTTTTTTCTTTTTGTCTGCTGGGGAAAGCTTTATGGTCACTTTTACTTTATCTTCTGGGCCCCTTCTTCCTATCAGGAAGCCTTTTCTTTGCTTTCATACCAATAAAGTTTCTTAGACCAGGGTTCATTTCTAATAAGCAACTTGAGAATTTCACCTGAGCTAAGAAATATTTTTCCCCTCTGTGTGCCCTAAGCTTCAGAATATCAAGGAGCCTACATGCTTTGAATCTAAGACAGAGATTACAATCTAACAGCTTTTTTTATCACCTTCCATCAAGCAAAAAAGCCTCCAGGTGGATTAAGCTTTGTGTATAAGAAGCTTACAAGGTAGCAGGTGTCAAGTCCCAGTAAAGGTCATTCCATTAGGGCTATTCTCTTCTCAGACACGGCTTTCCTTATGGACTTCTGTAAAACTGCCACTGAGACATCGGTGCCCTGCTTTACAGGGCAGGGATGTTGAGTAAAATGCTAAAGCATGCACAGCATATTTGCCCAGGGATTTTAGGCTGAAGTCTAGCTATAGGAATGTTGCCCATATAAAATACAGTGGCACTGCTAGAGACTGGATCAGGTTAGGAAAAATACCTTCCCATGTGTCTGGTCCAGCCATCCAAAAAAAGGTCCAGATTAGGTAGACAAGGTGTTGACAGTATACCATAGAAAAAGTTGTAAGTTGTTAAAAAGAATTAAGAATCAAAATCCTTGTTGTATTATGATTGAGGGCCTGGAATGAGCTTGAAACATACTTGATGCATCCCATTGTCTATTGTTACTAGATCAAAGGAGAAAGAGTTGCTGTAAAAATGAGTAAAAATCATGTGACAACTCATGCTGCCAGACATTTCAAGGTATGAGCAGACAGCATTCAGTCAGCACTCTTGGATCATATTTCTGATTGTATCTCACAAAAACAAGGATCAGAAACAGAATTTCCTTTTCTTCTTTTTTCTTTTTTTTTTATCTTCAGTAGGAATGATGTAACGTGAGGAGCTCCAGCCATACACATACACATCTAGGCAATTTCTTGCCTAGACTGCACCTTGTAGCTTTGGCCCTAGGTGTAGGCTTATGGTAGGGTGAGCAGGAGGTGAAGGGTGGGAGAGACCAACATGGCATGATGATACTTTCAACATTTGATAAAGCTGCTCTAAGTGACATCGAGAGTTTTAAAAGCTTTAGTCAAACTTGTCTGTTTCAAAGCACACTGTATGAAATCTTGGTTAAAAAGTTATTGAGCATCAGCTGATCCAACAGCAATTGCCTGTGTACATGCACTTAGCCTGCAGCAAGAGTGAGGAACTTTGGATTGCCTATATCCTCTCCACAGAAACAGTGCAACTCTACTTGGTTTCGTAGAATGGTAAAAAAAAGATGAGTTAAGCATTCCTGTTAATTGTTCCAAAAAATAGGAATCAGAAGTTATTTCAGAAAATTAAAGGAGAGTCAGTTGAAATGTGTTAAGAGAGTCACTTTGTAGGCAATGGATAAGTAATCTGGTGGAAATTGGTCATATGAATCCCCACAGTTCTCATTTTAGGTCAGGTTCAGACATCTCTGTACATATTCATATTAGATGGAGATAAAAACAACCCTGAGGGCAAACAGACCTTTAGGCTTTGGAACATAAACTGTGCTCTGAATAAGGTAAGGAGGAAACTTAGGACAGTGAGGATGGTCCTAAGCCCTACCTGTTCATCAGAGGGTTTCCTTTGCTTAACCACTGTAGATTTTAGTATTAGCTCCCTGAGAGGACTCTGTCCAATATGACAGTTCCTGTGGTTTTTCTTTGTGTGATATGGCTATCAGTTGCATCATACATTAGATGATGGCACCATGGTGAACTTCTGCTTGCCCTTACTGACCTTGGCATTTCAGCAGCTCCACTCACTCCTATTGTTGCTGAATTTTGAAGTCCCTGTTGATTTGGTGGTATGATTGTTCATGTTTCTTTTAAACACAGTCTTCATGTTGACCCTGCTTGGCAAATGGTAGTGAGCTTGTGAGCTTTGAAGGCTGGCTTGAAAATTGTGAATATCTGAAGATCTTGTTCCTTTTTTTGCTTTAAATATTTTATCTTCCAGCTTGGAATTATTCATTGGATTAACATGTGAGCTGCTCCCATTGGAAAGAGACTGGCTGTGAGGATTTTCCCTGTGTTTCTTCTTGAAAGGAGATTGCTGATGTTAGGAGCCACAGTTCTTGTAGCATGACTGGCATTGAGACTGTTTTCTCCAGAGAGAGACACTTTGGTTGGAAGCAGCTGCTGTTGGCAAGGCTGACTGGAAGCGATCTTGTCCCTGGTGTTTTGGGCTGAGTAAAGACTGTGTTGCAGGGAAGTGTTGGTGCTGGAGCAGAGCCAGGGTGGGGTCAGTAAGCATGGGAGACACTTAGCAGGAAGAGCTTCTCTCACAAAAAGCTGCCTGTCCCAGATGTCCTTAACTAAGTAAGGCTCTGAGGACTGTGGGCTCCCAGTTGCCGGTGGCATGTCTCTGGGGATGGATCCAATTGCTGGGATTGCAATAAAGGCTTTGTGTGTCTTTGTGTGTGTTGAGTGTTTGTTTGTCTAACGATGATTTGTATCACACTGAGAGCATGTTTGATTTAGTTCAGCCGCTGTTATCAAATGTAATATTTTAGTATGTGTTTAATAAACACAGTGAAACCTGCACAACTCTCCACCTCTATTAGGCATCCCCTCTCTGAGGGAACAATTTTAAGATATCCCCTAGGTTTCTCTTGCAGTTTAGTCTGACCTTTAGTAAAAGACACCCTCAGCCAAGCTACTGAGCTTTGCTGCTCCCTTCGGTATACTGCCTAAGACAGGTTTAAGTCTATTTCACTAATAATAATTTGGTTTTCTTCTGTGTGAATGTGTGTTGGTTGTGCATTGTCTGGCTGTTTTTTTCTTTTTTCACTTCTGTTCTGGAGTTGATTTTTACTCAGGTGATCCTGTTCTATTCTGCATTGGGCTACTCAGCAATAACAATATCTTTAGATTATTTCCTTCATTGATTTATTTTCAGAGAAATATTGTATCTTATGCACAAGATGGAGTTAGCTTATGCACATACAAAAATGTATATACATACACATTTTCTTTAGCATTTTTGAGGCCACTGTTAATTATTTCACCTGTCTTTTCTATTTTTTTGTATTTTAGATGTCAGTGACTGTTTCACATTGTGGTGGATGGTACATGTCTGGGACTTACACATGATTTTAATTCTGGTGCAACTAACTCCTTTGATGTTTAGAAGTAAAAAAGCAGTACCTAGAAATTCAACATTGGATTTTGTGCTGCTAGCCACTCTTATCTATAGACAGTAAAAAAATACCTTTCTGGTATGGGCTACAAGTTATCTGCACAGAAGGAAGCTAATATGCTCCTAATTAGATAGGAAATGAAACCAAAGAACATGAAGCTACCTATTCACAGCTAATTTTAGGCTTTTGTTTAGCACTGCTGATGTAGAGATACTGATATACCTGCAGAAGGCCCTGGAGGGTGTGTCAGCTTAAATAATATGCTGGGCCATGTGTCAGAGAGCTCTAGGCCTCAGATGGTGTGGAATTCAGACTCCCAGACCTCCTTGAAGTACGTCTGAGATTCTGGAGTTGGAGCAGAGTGTTTCAGGGTACCATAATGAACATCTGAGTCTTAACTGTAAGACTGTGCTCCCTTTTTATGTTTTTTTTTGGTGCAATTAATGTAGATCTCCATTATGTCTATTGTTTTTTAATTAATCCTTGGTACCTCTTCTAGCCAGCTCAGCCTTTGTTTGTTAGAAAGTATCAGTCCTGTTCTGTCAATGCCAACTAAACAACTTCTTTTTTTTTCTTTTTTTTTTTTTTTTTTCTTTTTTCTCCATGCATGGATTTGTTTGATGATGTTGAAAAAGGTGCAGCAGGCAACAAATTTTCAATTACTTTACTTTACAATCTCTCTTTTTCAGCTGGGTTTGGTTAAGAGATTATTCAAGAGGAAGGAAAAATGTATGTTTATCATGGCAATGGTTTTAATTCTAAATAATCTATGATTACAGAGTCATAGAATGGTTTGGGTTGGAAGGGATCTTAGAGATCCTCTGGGTTCTGACTCCCCTGCCACAGACAGGGACATGTTCCACTAGACAAGGTTTCTTAAAGTCCCATCCAACTTCCAGGCTTGGGGCAACCACAACTTTTCTGGGCAATCAGTGACAGTTCTCACCAATATCACAGTAAAGATTTTTTCCAAATATCTAATCTAATCTAATTCTTTCCATTTAAAGCCATTCCTCCTTGTTCTGTTTACTCCATGCCCTTGTCAAAAGTCCTTTACCAGCACTCTTGAATCCCGTTTATGTACTGGAAAACCACAGTGATGTTTCCTTGCAGCCTTCTCCAGGTGGAACTCCAACTCTTTCAGCTGTCTTCATAGCATCCTTCTAATCACCTTCATGACCCTTTTCTTGGCTCCCTCCAGTAGGTCCACGTCCTTCCTATGTTGAGGCCTCCAGATCTCCAGGTGGGGTGTCACAAGAGCAGAATCATTTCCCTTGAACTTCTGCCCAGGCTGCTTTTGATGCAGCCCAGGATACAGTTCTCTGGCAACCAAAAATTGGGGATTTTGATAACTCCAGGAATATATGCATTAATGCTTGAGTATCTAATGCTTGTTATGCTTTTTAATATTTTTTTTAAAAAGAACAAAAAATTCTGGCAATAACTGCTGAGAGTCACATTATAGCTGCAAGTGTGCCAGGAAAGAAGGAAGGCAGGAAAGAAGGAAGTCAGGAGAGAATCTGAGCAGTGAAACTGCCTTGCTGGTTTTGCTTTGTCTGCAGAGGCTCTGCACAACCACTTATCTGGCAATGGTAGGAAAAAAATGGGCACAAGAAGGGGAATTGGTTGTGACGTGCATATATGCATATGAACATGCAAGTATTTACACATGAATAAAACTATGGTGTGTACTAGAGCTGTATATACTGTCCCAGGCAAGATTAAAAATGAGTTTGCATATATTTTCTGCCAGGATAATTTAATTTTTTAAAAAAGGGCTTAAACATAGGAACAGCACACAAAATAAATCTAATCCCTAAGCTTCTTGCCCTCCTTTTTTTCTCCCATTGAAACCCAATAATCTCACGTGTAAATTTATAATCAAGGACAGGTCTTGTTAGTTCGCTGGAGCTAGAGGTATAGAAGCATTGTATCATTATTTGACTTCAATATGTCATCTGGTGGTACCCAAATAAAAAAATAGCTTCAAGTGCATCTTTGAAGACCTCACTGTTCACTACATAAACTGATAAAATTTACTCAGAGTTTTCATCTATTAAAAAAAAACAATAAACAAGCAAAAGATTTTTCTATTTAACAAGCATCCACTGTCCAGATTTGAGGTTAGGCTTGCCTTGAATGCATTCAAGGTTCAGGCTATATCTTCCGTACATCTATAATCCCAGTGCACAACACACCACATAAATTACTTATGTTTGGCAAGAATGGCATGTGCAAAGAGGCTGTGTCTTGGGTCAGAGATATGTGCATCCTTTTGAATCCTTTACTCCTTCCTCAGTGCCAGCTGGGGCATAGATTATTTTGATATAATTTGATTCCAAATTCTTTTATATGTTTTTACACACCAACACACACGTACATGTAACGCAGTTTACTCAAGGTTTTCCAAAGACAACCATAAGGCTGGAACCTAAATGAGCTAACTTTTGAAGGGCCTGTTTTTTCAGGGCAGCTGTACACCTCATGACCCTCATTCTAGATGGCTGAAGTTCATCTGCTCAATGCTGTTGGTTTTTTTTGACAGTAGGACTCTGAATCCCACAAATCCCCTGTGTGTTCCTCATAGAAATGAGGACCCAACTAAGTGTTTTGTAATGTTTGGTGACATTGATAAGAAGAAACCTTGCAAAGCATCATACGCTATCAAAAATTACCTTTTTGTCCCCACCTCAAACACGTTAAATTAGCTTATAAGCCTTGAAGCTGTGCATACCTGATGATTAATTTATGTTATTTTGTGGGTGTTTTTCTTTGAAAAGAAGCTTCTATCATGCTAGATTTACAGCTTTGCAGTTTCACAATGTTGCAATGCTGTCTTCAATTCAGCCGCTTCATATTGAAATTTCACACACAATAATTGGCTGACCTTCACAGCTATGGCAGAAACTAATTAAAGCTGTAAGGCTTTGCTAGCTATGCTTTTGTGTGAAATGTGAAGTTTGGTGATAATGAAATATGGGGTGCAGATGCTATTGTCTCAGATAGTCTGTGTCCTTGGTTCACACTAATGAAGAACAGCAATTATTAAACAAAACGTATTTTCAACCATTAATTATTTGTGTTTTGATAGACTAAATGTCCCAGCAGCAGCTACTTCTTTCTTATTTCTTCAAAAAGTAATTTAATGTAATTTTACAAGCAAATGGGAGAGTCCTGAGAATGCTACATGAGACTTTTACTGCACTTGGACTATTGGTTTTAGACTCATTCTGTGGTGCATTGCACAAGACACTGTGCCACAAATAAAGGAGTGTTTTAAATAGGATGATATTAAATTTTGGGGATTTCATTCCTCTAGACAGAATCAGAATAACACAATCATTATTTCTGTTGTTAGATTCATAAAGACAGAAATGACTACATGCAGTGGGCTTTATGGGTGGATGGAAAGGGGCTATATCCTGCAGCCCATTTTTTTTACCCCTTTAAATGTGTCCTCTGTGATGTCTTTTCAGCAGAAGCAGAAGTCTATTTTTAATTATGATAAATTGGCAAAGCTGCTCACATGTCCTCTCATTCTCAAGAATGACTGTTGAGAGAATGTTGGGAAAAAAATTTGATTTCCCTCACTAAGCAGAAATGTGGACTGTGTGTATATACCTGTATCTTTGTTATATTTGTGTGCTTAGTGCTATAGTTTCATAAATTTGGAACAGTATTGACTGTAATTGTTAAGAACATGATTTGGGTCTTCTAGTGACCTGCATTTATTTCTGTTTGCTCTTTTTTCCCCCATACCTCCTGCCAGTATTGACTGTAATTGTTAAGAACCACTATGATTTGGGTCTTCTAGTGACCTGCATTTATTTCTGTTTGCTCTTTTTTCCCCCTGCCAGTCCTTTCCTGTGTCATTCCCCCCAATGCTATGTGAGTTCCATAAACAGCCATTTCTCCTTTCATCTGCTAAGATGATCTGTTTAATGTCAACATGGTATGATCCTGTTCTATTTGAAGGTTACCATCTGCTCAGATTATCTAGAGGAAGGACTTCATACTTCTTGGAGATACCCAGCTAGACCAGCTGCACCTATGGCTCCTTCATTTTACTCTTGGTTCACCTTTTGGAGAGTGTTGCTTATGATGCTGTGCTTTGTTTGTTTTGTTTTTCTCTTCTTAAGCCTGTAATGCTCTAAATCTTCCATGCCCACTGCAAGCAGCAGTGGTATGTCTACTAAGCTGAAGTGGAAAATGTGCAGTCTGAGATGACAGATGCCACCAGTGACATGTACATGCAGTGGTGTGCAGCAGTTATGAATGCTGGGGAGTAATGATGCTGAAGACATGGAAGCAATGAAAATCTGAGAGATGCCATTAGAAATCTTTACCTTTCCATTACTGAAGCAACTGATTTTAAAAAGAGCAATTAAAAAATACTTCAGTGGTAATTCCTATGGAATTTCATAGGAACTGAATGACTCCTTTGAGCATCCTACCCTGGTCATCAAGCAGCAATGGTCTTCCATTAGAATTGTGTTTTGTAGAGACAAATGATGTAAATCTTTGCTGTTTGCTTCAATACTGTTGCTGTTCCCATATTCTTAGCATCTGAAACATCAAGTTTTCAGCAATGAAACATATGCAGTGATATTAAGAGATGAAACCGTTAGGGAGATACCATAATATTTTTGTCCATTCTTGGAAATACAGTATTGTACTGCCTGGCAGCCATAATCATATAGAAGAATAATTCTTTACAAAAACAACTATTTCAGAGGATTCTTTTGTATAAGCACTCAATTGTGCGTTTGTAGATAACGGTTTAAGAAAAGAGCATATGTATGTGCTACATACTTATGCATTTTGAATAGATACTGTTACCTGTACCTCAGAAACAGAGAAGGAAAAGTGAGACAGAATTAGAGACTTCTTATTTCTCCTCACTGGACTGATATCCAAAAGTTGCTTCATTTTTTGGTTTTTTTTTTTTTTTTTGTGTAAATTACTCTGAGGGTCTTAGCACTTTAAATACCTAAATATCTTCGTATCCATAACATACTTCCTCAACTGGGAATTTGCATTCTCCAAACAAGCCAAACAGCAACTTGTTCAGGATTGTCAATAATGATATTTACTAGATTTTCCTGCCCCTGGAGTACTCCTCCTGGAGTTAGCACCAGAGGGAGTCCAGAAATGGTATGAAATTCAGGTAGATATGGCCAGCTTGGATGCCGATGATAAATCCTAGTCTTAAATGTGTGTATGGATCTCTTTTTCATCAGGGTTTTCTTTATCCAGGCATCATCCAAAGGATGTAGAGGACATGTGATCCTCCAGCCCAGCCTTGACAATGGTGCCTTCTTTCTAATGTCACTGTTGGTCACAGAGGTTTTCACATGACTTGGCTTGTGTATATTCATGTAGCATCCTATATATACACTTAATATATTATATAGAATTTGACATACATGCATGAAAAATAGAGGTACTGTAAGAATTTGGTGGCCATAATTAATATTGCAAGGTAAAGGAAAAATACATACTGATATTACAATACTTACTATAAAACTGAAGTTTTCCAGGCTTTTTCTCTCATGTCTGTCCCAGATTTTGATGGCATCTTGGCTGTAGCAAGTTGCTTTTTGAATATAGCATGTATTTGGAAAAGTACAAAGCTATGTATGGAGTGTGTGTGCATGTGTGTGTTTGGGCACTCATACACGCAAATTGCACAACAAGGCAGTTTCCTATTAGCTTCGTTTTATGGCTTCTGATGTTTACTGTGACAAATTTCAGTAAGACAGGATTTGTATGCTGATTTATTTGTGAGGCCAGCTGTATGACATTCATATATTGAATGTTTTTGAGTGACCTGCTTTTTGTGGCTTTTGAAAGAGAATCTTTCATAGAACAGTGAAAATACATGAGTGAGTCATCTCGTGCACTCGAAATACGTTTGAAATACCAAATGCTTTAGTTTTTGCTGAATGATATTAAAACTGTAACAGGAAGATGAAATTCAGCATTCCTGATGCAATCTGACAAACACATGGAACATGATTGCTTGTAGTAGTGGTGTTTACAAGGTGCAAAGATGTCAGTGTGCAGGGTAGAGAGGTGAGGTTTTACAGCTCAGTGAAAAGGATATTCCCTCTGATGTAAATATTTTAGCAAGCAGGACTGTAATAAAGTAAAACTAATGAAAGACCAACAAACTACTAATCTTCTAATCCTGGAGAATAAATGAGCTTTAAAAAAAAAACCCAAACCTCAGAACTATAAAGAAATGATTTCCAATAGTCTGGCAAACACAGTACTTTACTGTGTTACTATTTGTCTTTCAGTATATATTAATTTATGTGTGCAAAAGTGTTATGTACAGGTTTTTGTCTTTGTTGTTCACAAAGAGAAGTGAGAAGTAATGTATAAGTAGGTGCTCCTAATGATGCAAATTTCAGCTCCTTAAAATAAATCCCGGGATTCCTTTGACTAATGATGTGTCAGATCATATCACAGCTGTGCAGAGTCCGAACATGGGGCTGAAAATTGCTGATTGCCTCTGCTATTTGAACTTTTTGGGTACTTGATCTCCAAGATTGACACCTTCTCTTTCTTCAAGTGTTTTGACAGCTCCAATGTTAAAGAGTTGTGTCTTCAGAAAGCCCAATTGTGAAGTTTAGTAATTGACATCAATAACATAACAACATTAAATCATCCACCTTTTTTTTTTTTTTTTTTTTTTTTTTGGTGGGTAACCCAGTCTGCTTGTAAATACGTTAAAGGATAATGTGTAGGTGGTAGAAGAATTATGCTACTATTTTAAGAGCTAATAAATCTTTATTTAAGCAAGGGACTGCTAAAATTTAATTAGGCATATAAAAGTAGAGATCATTCTGAGGGTAAAAATATGCCAATTCTCACAAGAAAAGACATCTTCATTATGGAAAAAGAGTAAGTTAAAGTGTACTCCCTGGTTACTATATCAATAGAAAAGTTGTTTGTAGGAGTCTTAAGTTTAAAAAAGTAGGAAAAAAATTTTAAAAAAATTTCAGACTGTGCACATGGGTTTAAAATAACCTGCTATGCAGTTACTAATCTTACCTGGTCTGCTTGGTAGTGTTATTGCCAGCACAGAATCTCTCTAATTCCTGAAGGATAGCCCTTTGAAAATACCATCTCACCACACAGTTGCTGTTGCTCCATAGCCAGGCCACAGTACATGGGTGAGCTGAAGCCTTAGTATTAGCTGCCGTGCCTTAGAGAGGGTGCTGCTCATGGAAACTTTTGTGCACATCATGAAATAAATTGTGAATGGCATGAAAAGTCAGATGAAGTCATTTTGGAAGATGAAAATTACATTGGACAACACATCGCTCTTGGCATGTTTGCTCGTGTGCCAGCCAATGTGCTAGTAGGCATCAGGGAAAAAAAGAGGAATTCCTGATTTTTGCATGTGACATAAGTTGTTTCTCTGGTAAGTGCAGTGTCACCATGGCAGTAAAAATAAAGCATCTTTTTCTGGATCAGCATTACCAACATCTCAGAAAAATCCTTGAGATTTTATACCCTCTAAATCTGTTGTTTAGTGAATAAAAAAAAGGTAAAACTTCATGGCCTGTTAAAGGACCTCTTAAATTTACAAATCTGTGTGAAGTTAAAATAAATACCTTCTCTAGAAAGCATTTTTTAATAAGTTGTGCTACACTCGTGGAAGTTGCCCTGAGTTTTATTTCTGTCTGAGCTAAAAAGCCAGGCAGCACAGGCTGCTCCTCTGGTATGGCTGTGGTGTGCGGCACCCTCAGCTCTGTGCAGGGGCTGGTCACTGAGCTGCAGGTGTAGGTTATTATTATACAGATTGCTCATAAACTTTGCTGTGAGTGTTGAAGAGTCTGTGGAGTGCCGATAGAGGCTGCTTTTGTATCACCTTGGATAAATGTCTCTTCACTTTGGTGTGCTTATTACCTGGAATGCTGTCACTAGGCAGAGCTTTGGACAGTGGAGTGCAGAGCTCACCCCTGGGGCTTTGCTTTCCTAACATAATTATTAAATAACAAATACTCTTTCATTTTGCCCAGCTAGGACACAGTCTTTGACCTTTCCTCCTCTTTCTATTTTACTAGCCTCTAAGACTTTCGGAATTTTTTCGAAGCCATCATGTGGTGCTTCGTGGAGTGCAGGCACAGCTACATGGTGTAACAAATCGTTGGAACAAATTGCTGAATGTATACCAAAGATTTTGAAGAGCAGCTTATACAAATATCTGTCAAAAATAACATGGTGCATCTCATCCTGCTTTAAGGGCAGGACATACAATGTAAATGACCTATTAATTAAGGTCACCCTGCTTTCTGTGTTTATTTGATTATGCTAAAACAGAGAAAAAACTCTTATCTTAACATAAGATGTTTTAAGTCTATGTTTTTCCATGTGAGGGGTACCAGAATGAGATAGCACGAGTTATCTAAAATTCTGCCTTCTCATCAAGGCTTATGTTTATGTTGTTGCCCATTCATCTTTTGGTTTTCTCTGGGAACATGACACAATCCAGGAAAGCTCATTCTTTGGGGCAGAACCTTTTAAAGGGCATGTACTGTGTGCTCTAGGCAAGGATAGTCACAACTTGGCTAAGGAAGGTGTCTCTCATGTCTCAGTTTTCAACATTAATTTGTTCTGGCAAGAATGCCATATGCACAGTGAGTTACTCACATTCATATAAGAAACTGAACTTGTGATAGGATCTAAATGCTTTTGATTTGACTTGAACATACGTATTCTGGGATTTGCCTTCTCTTGTGCTAAAAGAAACGTAACAATTTCATATATCCAGTGCTTCCAGTTTTTTCAAAAATTAATGAATATTATTAGTAACACTTGTGCATGCAGCATACTGGTCTGCACATAAAATACTAACTCTTGTATTCACCTGTCTTGATTTCTTTTGTTTTGCAGAGTAGACAGAGCTTCAGTAGCTAGGTTTTTTGCCCACAACTTTGACAGTTAAGGTATGGATATAATTCAGTTGGCAGGAGAAGACCTTTGGTCTCTAGTGAACTTACAATGTAATGTGCATAAACTTCTGTTATTGATGATGAAGACCAAAGCATATATTTTGAACTAAACATACTGGACAAAATGAGCCACTTCTGCCTTATATTCTATCTGCATGATCCCATAGTGGCCTTCTGGACAGATGGTTTGGTTATGACATGGTGAATTGCAAAGATTTTTGTTTCTCTAAAGTGATTGTTTGAACAAATCACAGACTTCGTATGCGTAAAATTCCAGCCAGATGTTGAAACCAGAAATGAATCATGTCACCATGAATCATTGGTTTTGCTGGGAGCTGTGGTGATACCTATTGCAATTTGCAGTGGGACATGCTGGTTGGGAGCTGAGGAATAGCCATGGCTTCCCTTGAAGCATATTCCTTATGTTTAGAGATGTGATCTGCAACTGCTAATTTACTGATACTATAGCTTGGATCATTCACAGTTTGAACTGAAATCTTTTGGATCTAAAATAATCAATACTACTGATTTATTCAAAGTAGACAGTTTTTATATTAACTCCTCTCTTCTTTCCTGATTTCACATATATTCCCCACATCTTTCATATTCTTCCTCTGCTCATATCTATAGCTAATGCAGGACTATTACCTGGAATTCTTCAATTTTTCCCAAATTGCCTAGCTATTGCATTCTTTACTTACTGAAAGTAAGGCTGCCAGAGAATGCATCTCACAGGTTTTCACACAGGAATGGCACACAGTCATGCTGAGATTTCATCAGAGAATCTAGATGGCTAGATTGTGAATGTGAGTGGAGTGGCTAGGCAGTGCCTGACAAATCCAAGAAGATTTTAGCACCTTCCAGAAAAAGATGTCTGCAAGCAAGCTAGGACAGAAGCTGAAGAGAAACACTACTTAGCAGGCTAGCAGAAGGGTAACAAATGTTAGAGATGACATCAGTTAGATTTCGTGTTGCTCCAGGAAAGATCTCTGCAATCTGATCCTATAAGAATATACATATTTAGCTCTATGTAGAATCTTGGTAACACAGGACTGGGCCATTAAAAGTCATAAAAGAAAGTTGGTATGAGCCATCCAGGCTAGAGCAGGAAAGGTGGTGTTTGGGAGAGCTAGAAGAGGAATGCAAAGGTGAAGACAAAGTGATGCGAAGAAGATGGGGGCATACACAGCAACAGAAGGCTGGATGCAGTTCTAAGGAATATTTAAGATAAACTCTGACAACTGCAAATGTTACTTAATTTTGAACTCTGGATATTCACCCCAGTCTACTCCTAACTTTCTGTCGGGATGAGATGCAGAAACTCAGGAAAAGCTCAGAGGTGAGTTCTGGTGGCATTCCATGGCACACAGGAAATTTCCTCCAGGCCTGCCCACTTAAGAGCCAGGACTGAAGGATAGGATGGAGTGGGGATGCCCATCCCTTTCTTCAGACTGGTCCTCAGTCAGGGGGAGCTAACATATCCTTCCATCCACTTTCACTCTATACATCTTGCTGAATGATTCCCATGCCCTATTCATTTTCTAGCAATGTATGGCCACTGCTAAACAATAGAGAGAAAGCTTGGGCTGGAGCTGTGTGGAACACTTGTCAGATTGGTGATAGGTTCTGGCTCTGTTTTTAAATAAGTGCCTTCTGCTTTCAAATAAATTGTGAACAGATCTGCATCAGAGACAAAGCCATTTTGAGTAAAGCAAAGGCCTTCTGTCAATAGTGGCAGCTGAAGGATCCGATCCCTCTATTACTTTTTGGCCTGTAGCTTTGCAATACTAGTTTTTTGCACTTCTCATTTCGGGAGTGAACCTTTGAAAAGGTTATGTGTTCTGAGAACAAACCAGAATCTAAATATAGGAGAAAAAAATAGATTAGTTGTCTAGACTTTGAGAGCTACGGATTCTAATGCATCCGCTTTAGCTGATGGCACCTGCTGACTAACAGACAGGCACAGTATCCTGTCTTCTGCCTCCCATCTCAAAGTCTGCTGCTGCCATTTCTCTTCTTGTAGAGGGCAGGCAGCATAAAGGACAACAGTTTAGAGGAGAGATGTGACTCTAGTTCAGTAATATGATTCCTTTACAACTCTACTTCATGAAAACTTCTTCCCTTTTCCTGTGGTAACACTATGGAAATATTTGTTTGATACACATGCTTTATTTAGAAAAAGGAACAAGGGGGGCAGTGTGTTACAGCATTTAGAAACCAAAGAGGTTAGAGACTAATTCAGCTTATTATTAATCTGTTGTTATATAGAATTCTGCTATTTATGTGACACTAATAAATGTTTGAAAGGATATTTGACTCTTTTTTTTTACCTTTCTGCTACATAGAATCAGTAACCAGCTAAGCAAGAGCCCTAAGTGAGCACATGCAGCCTCTGATAATATGGTTCAAATAACAATTTCTTTTCTGCCTTGTTCACAAAAATAAACAGAATGAAAGAAAAATAAAAGTGTCAGTAACAACATCTTGCAACTTGGAAAAAAGGATTTGAATTGCTAGTAAACTTAACCCCATTGTACACTACCCCACCCCCTGCTCCAAAATCCAATTTCATTTCACGTGTTTCTGGCTTTAGATGCGTACAGCTGTGTTATAGCTTAAAACAACTAGTCTTTTTCTTTTCATTTTTCTGTTTTTTAATATATTTTTGGTTTACAGTAACTATTAGTTGTTTGAACACGTCTTGCAGCACATTTTCCTCTTTAAATTTATCCACAAAATACATAAATAAGTGGTTTGTACTGGGAATTTCTGTTCTGAATTGCATTTGAGGAATGCCTTTAAAGCAAGCTGAGGAAAGTGTTTCAGATGTGCTCATCCAACTTACACAGAATTAGAAAGGAAATTTTCTGCTTTAGGGTTCTATATTTACAGGGAAAATATTTGGTTTCCTGAATATTACTGCATGGAGTCTCATTTGCTTCTTGAGTGTACCATCCATTCCTCAAATGTATTCTGATTTAGAATTTGGAGGACGTCTATGATAAATTCACACATAATATAAAAAATAGAGACTTGCAGTGCAATAATCAGCTATCCCTGTAATCTCAACTGACCAGGCCGTGTCATTTTTCGATACTAAGCAGGAGTAAAGCCTCTCAGCCCAGTTTGGTTTAGGAGCTTACGCCGGTGATGAACCTGGTGTGATTGGGACGCTTTGCTGTTGCTGCCTGATGGTACGGAAGGGTCTGAGCCGTGGGAGCCAGCAGGGGGTAGCCAAGCACTGGTAACGAAGGAGGCCTCCAACTTTGAAGTATCCTTCATTCTAAGGATAGCAATAGTGAGCCTGCACTCTCTAAACAGATTTTGCTTCCTCAAGGCTTGGCTTATTTACCCTGTTGGTGAGCAATGGTGCTGTGTTTGCTGGGAGAAGCCACAGTGCGGGAATTCGCCGTGCAAAATAATATGCTCTCTTTCTTTCCCCTCTCCCCTTTACCTCTGGAATGTGGAGAGTTTAGGTTGCTCAGGTGAGCATTCCCCAGCTAAATCCTTGGAACGCGAACAGGAGGGGAAACTGTTTTCTTCTGAAAAACTACTGTGTTTTTGCAAGTGTTCACGTTTCTTGGCATAGAATACATTCTTTCTTTCTTTCTTTCTTTCTTTCTTTCTTTCTTTCTTTCTTTCTTTCTTTCTTTCTTTTCAAAGCTGCTTGCCAAACGTGTACATAATTTGCTATGCCTATGGTGTTGCATCACTAAGTGAGGAAAGCTATGCTTTCCAAACTGAGACTGACAGCTGGCAAAAATAAAATCTCTCAATGTTGGCAAAGTCCCACAAAAAAAATTAGACACCTGGTTTTGAAAAATCCAAGGCTGGGTCTTCATTTAATATAAAACAACTAATCTTGAGCCTGTGCTCACTTTTCACAATTTAGAACTTGGTCACAACTGCTCCATTTTGCAGCCGAATCTGTCTGTGATGGAAACTGAAAAATGTGTTCTGCTGTCAGCCTGGAAAAATGCTGGAGAATATTTCTCCCTTTTTGTCCCATCCCCAACAAAATAATGGGACTTGGCTGGTTAGCTGACATTCTGCAGATTGCAGGGATGTAGCAGCTTATATTTAAAAAGCAACTGCCTTTCACTTGTGTTGCATCCAGGCCTTCTGGCTTAGGTCAGGAGTCTTCCTTGCTAGGCACTGTGTCAACCAGGCTTTTTGCAGGCAGCGTGAAGGCAGACAGTAGTCTCAGAATAGGATTATTAGTGGTCACTTAGATGCTTGTCTTAAGCTCTGCTCTGCATGACTTTGATGGCCTAACCTTTGTTTCTTGCCTCTGCTCTTTGTCTTCCTCCTCTCTATTGGCAAAATGCTGCCTGCAAGACTTGTGTGCTCCAGAAGTGGCTGGAGCTGCTGAGGCTCTGGAGATTGGGTTGGTTCAAGTTTTGACTTGACAGATGGAGAGTGAAAAGAGTCTCAGCCTTCTGAGAATGTGGGGCAGAGCTGGTGAGAGCTGCACAGTCTGGGGGAGTGTGAGGCCCCCAGGGAGAGGTCTCTGTCTTCTGCTCTGTCTCCTTTTGCTCAGGGAAGAATTAGTAGGGAAAAGTACCCCCCCACTCTCCAGAGCTATTGTGTCCTGAAATTTGAGTGATTCCTTGTGAAAAAGTTTTGTCCTGTGTCCATGCTTGGTGACATTGTGATATATTCTTTTGTCATTTTTAGCAAGCAAGACGTAAATGCTTATTGTCATTCCTCTCCTAAAATCAAGGTGTTACTGCCTACACAGTTTAGGAAGTAATACATACTACGAGCCACTTGTGAAGGGAAGAAATGCTGCTTGATACCTGTTTCAGTGGATGTTAATAAAAAAGCCCCTCAGTTTTGTGTAGCCCATACTTACCTTGCTGCTACCTAAGCTAGGCTGTTCCTGTGTTGTTTCCTTTGTTCTGTTTTCCTCAGTGCAATGAACCCTTACGTTATGAGTTTCTACTGTAGTTTTAACCTCTAATATGCAGCCATTACAGCTTATCTCGTCTCCTAAATTACTCTAAAATCCAATTATAAAATCCTCTTTCCCTCAATAGCACACAACTTGCCACATTACTGAAATGCTGGGTAGCTCTTTTGTTTTTTCTAAATTAATAATAACTACCATTTTCCGTCTGCTCTTCGTATGGAAGTCTTTTATATCACTGTGCTGCTTTCCCATAATACATATTATGGTTCTTTTTATATGCTAGTTATGTTTGGAAAAAACAAGAAAGATTTTGAAAAGATGTGCCAGTCAACTTCTGTGTATCAAAATATAACAATGAAAATTCTTAGTGAAAACTTAGCAGAAAATTCCCAATAGTAATGTATCCTGCCAGATGAAAATGGCAATTCATCACTTGGTGGACCCTGTTTTTTTTGGGCAGAAACAGTTGTTACTTCAAACCAGTTTCTAATGATTTCAAAATAAGGGTCCTGAGATAGCGTGTCAAAAGAAATGCAACAGGGCAAGTGAAAAACTCTCTATTCAAAGTATTAAAAAATATTTATGTCTTACCATTACGGTTTCTAAATTTCTAGTAGGCATTGTCTCATAAAAAAAAAACAAAACAAACCCACAAGGTTATAAAAACAGACATTATTTACTTTGGAATTTTATTAAATACGTATACTGAGTTCCTAGGTTTTCCTTTTTCAAAATACTGCAGTTTCCATATTAATAGTCCAGATACTGATTGTGTCCTGACACTAAATCTTTTGCTCTTAGAATATTAACTATGATAAAACCACTAGCCTGTTTTTAATAAACTCTCCAGTACTGTAAGCATTTTCTGAACCCCAGTGTGAAGATCTGGTGATAAAAGGGATGCAGTGGAAATAAAGATGCGCCATGAGAGCTTGAGTGAGATTTTCCAGAAGGGCTTGCTAATGGTAAATAACATCTCCACTTGGTCACATACAAATGCAAATATATATATATGCTCCTTTACCCACACTGTCCAGTGTTATCTAGTAATTAGTCAAGTGCAATAAATTAATCAAGGAATGAGTGCACACCAGTGTAAGAAGGCTTACCAAGGGAAGAATTGTTTTTACAGATTCCATGCTGCAAGTTATGTGCCCTGGAACTGAATGGATTTTTGCATGTTTACGGTGCAAGCTGTAAAATCCCAGACAGCCACAACTGTGTATGCTGTGGGAACCCGGCCC
Source organism: Oenanthe melanoleuca (assembly GCF_029582105.1). Classification (NCBI taxonomy): domain Eukaryota; kingdom Metazoa; phylum Chordata; class Aves; order Passeriformes; family Muscicapidae; genus Oenanthe; species Oenanthe melanoleuca. The sequence continues at coordinate 108,221,356 of NC_079336.1, read as the reverse complement.
ACCATCCTCATGTGAACTTCTTTTTGCCTTTTCAAAAAGGATCAGAGTAAGGATCAGAGTGTTGACTGTACTCTGGTATTTCTCCCATCCTATTTAATTGGATCTTAGCACTAAAAAAAGGCCTCAAAGCCTGATTTTTAAAGGGCAATACTTGGCTTGTCCACCAGTGAAGTGAATGGCAAAACTCCAGCTAGTTCCAGCAGTGTCTGATTGGACCCCAGCTCAGCTCCCTTTGGCTGACTGTTACTCATAGCCCCATCCTCTCTCCGAAGAGCTGAATGAAAATATTTTGGTGTTTTTCTGGGCTAGTATATTCTAGTTTGGTGTGCTACAGTTCTCATGCGTTTGGTGTTTTGGGGTTACGTATGGGGTTTTTTGTTTCTTTTTAAAATTGTTCCTGCTTATTAAGTGATTGCTTCTTTGAGCTTGGGAAATGTATCACTTAATTTACTTTAGGTCATGATAAATAAACCTGTATCAGTACAGATGTGGAAGTCATTGAAAATATATTTACGTTTTAAATTGAAGTTCAAGGTAACATTTAGATGAATAATTATTTATTGTTTTGTAAATGATAATGTATATGACAGCAGTCATGCTTTAGTACAAGTGCTTCTCTGTTTTGAATGTCTCATTAGTTGCTTTGTAGGGCTGTACTGGTTTTTTAAGATTCAGATTCAAAATCTCTTCTGATTTCTGCTGTTAGGTTTTTGGCAGCGGGCCAGCTCCAGATATGCATAATATTTCACTGTTAGACCTTGCAAACAGAATATCCTGCTGTGCTAAAGAAAACATTGTGTTTCTTACCACATGAAAATAATCCATCACTTTTCAATCAGCGCACATGCATTCACTGGTATGCGCACGCACACACACACCCACCCTTCTACCTGCTTTTCCCATCAGACTCCAGAAAAAATTAATGACTGTGATGTGAAGGGTGGACTCTTTGTACATGATCCATTAAAGTACAAAATAATCAAAATATATCTAGCATCTGATTTGCAAAGCAATGTGGAGTCAGAGGCAAGCTAAGGAAATAGACCATCTGAAGGCCTCTTTGACCTTGTACAAGGAGCAGTATCTGTTTGTTTAAATGCTACATGGAAAGTGAGAATATAAGTTTAAGGCAACCTAGAACATTCCTTTGGTCAGATCACCACTGCTGTGTAGAATGTATCATATATAAAAAAGGAAAAAAGCGTATGTATTATACAACCACAAAATACGTGTTGCCTTATTTAATGTGTGCAGCAAATCAGGGGAGATTTTCCTCCTTGGAAATTACACAGGAGGGAGCTTATTCACGGTGGAGCGCAGAGAATATGTGGGTGCATGCCCACAGGATGTAGGAAAAATAATGTGAGTTCTTTCTTTTTATTATGTTGTGCTGGATATCACCGTGCATTTATGGCTCTTTTTTTCTGCCACTGAAATATCTGTGTTAACCAAGGACAGTGATATCTCAACAGTATGCCATTTAAAGAACAGGGGTTAAGCGAAAGACTAATTTAGCTACCCAGTTTGTCCTTTGTTAACAGACAGACAACATACTACATACCAGTACACAATTGCTGAAAGAGTAGTCAATGGAACTACAGATAATTGAGATGTAGTAAATATACTGCAATCCAACTAAGTATTTAAGCAGGTTTTCACTTTGCAGTGAAGTTAGAACTCCAAGCAGGAGTTAAGTCCAAGGGTTTTTTCTACTTAAATGTTGCCCTGCTCTTCTAAATGTAGTTACTGTAGGATGTCTCCACAGCAAAATGAGAGAGGGACCACTCAGAAGTGCTTTGCATCACCTGTAAAAGAAGAGCCTGGAGGTGGGAGGATTCATGATGTATAACTTTGTGGAAACTCCCTCTCTTCCTTTTGCATTCTTCAATATTTTGCTGAATGGGAATGGATTAGGAAATGTAAGAGGTGTAGGACAGCATTTTTTGCCTACTGGTAATGCATCAACAAAACATACATGGACCATTCTGACAGATAAGATCATGGGATCTAGGGAGGATTCTTTTTCTCACTGTCTTTCAAGGTCTTAATATTTTTATCTGCTTGTGCCTTAGCTCTAAATTCAAAGCAATAAGGTCTAGGAGCTGAAAGAGCAGTGCTAGAAGAGTGCAGTGGGCAATGTTAAGAAGAGGGACTGAGAACTGGGGAATCACCAAGGCTCCAGGAACCTGGCTTTTAAATCCTGACATTCTTCACTGCTGCTCTTTAAGTATTTTCAGTCATGCACTTTTAGACCACTGAATTTTAAACTTCTGGTCACCCCTTTCTTCCAGATGTGAAAACAAGAGCTTGTCAGTGGAAAAAAGAGTTCCCAACAGAACTGTCACAAAGCAATTTGTGACATGAGTCAGAAATCAGAGGTCTACTCTGTTGCCATGATAATACTTGATTAAGATCACTTACCATGCTGTCAGTTCAGCAGTTTTGTTGCCAGTCACTTATTTTTTTACTTCCTTAATTATTTTGTTGTTCTTTATCTAAATATAGGAGATTAGAAATTGATGCGATATATTCTGACATCTAAATAAAGCATGAGAACATTTGGCCAGCCTTTTCAGGGTTGTTTTTTAAAATAAATTGCTTTCCTTTGGAGTTCTATATCTTTCAGCTCCCTTTCCAGTTTTCTTTTTAAACATAGAGTTTTAAGAAGGAGAACATGGAGAGGGTAAATAATAAAAAAAAGGTCTAGTGGTTGGAGAAAAAGATATGTATTGTCAGGCATGCTGCCTTATGCGTGAACTTAACAAGGCAGTTATCCACTTTGTTCTGATCATTTTACTCACCTATAAGATATATAAGATAATATATTAATTTTGGTTGAAATAAATAGAAAATATGTATTTGTAGAAAAGACCAGAAATCTTTGCCAACATTTTTACTTGTGGAGAAAGAAACATTTTTCACTAAATCAAGACTGTTTGTCTGACTTTTCAGAGGTCCTTACAAATCCAAGTGGAGTTAAGTGAAGCTGCAGTCACTGCAAAAGAGGGGGAATACCCTTTGTGGTGGTTTTCTGGTCTTAAATGGGAAGTTTTGTGCAGTCTTCAAAAGACTCACTTTCCATGAGTGAAGGAGAACAGTTCACTTTCCTCACATACACTATACTTACACTGTGGAAACAGAATTACTCACTGATATAGTTCCATTTCAGCTGGTGACTTTTCAGAATGTTAGTTTTTCATGTGCCTGCCTCTTCAATGTCTTCTTATCCCAATTACAGAAGCATTTGAGCTTCAGCATTGTATCCAAGCATTTATAACACATGTGAAATGCCAGAAAATTTAATGAACAGCTTTTGCATGTGGAGCTATTTACATTTTTAGTTTTCACACAAGAATGTTTCTATTCAGCAGAAGCTGAAGAATAATGTCAGAAAATCCCATTAACTCCTCTTTCAGAATGGCTTGCCTATTTTAACTCCAAGTTTCTGACAGTGCAATTTTTTATCCTGTTCATTCAAAGACTCCATTAAGAAAAATGTAAGGGGTGGCGGATTATGCATCTAGCATGTAAAATACTGGTCAACCATGTCGTTTATGTTAATTCCATGTACTACAGTGTAGAAAGCCCTTTCTAAACCACTTTACTGTTAATCCCCCGCTGCTGTGAGAAAAGCTGTTTTTACCCTCAGGGATGAGTGTGGACCCTTTGGCTCCCAGTCACCTCAGCAATAGCATCCAGAGGAGATGTCTAGGCTTTTCTTTTGTCCAGAATGTCTGCTAGCTTGACAGTAGGGACTCTGGGGGCAGCAATATGGAAGAGAAGGAATGAGAAGTAAGGCTGGGGGAAGGTTTCTCTTATTATTTACTCTGAGTGTCCTGGCAGAAAGGGACTGGAGGTCGTTGCTGATAAACAGGAGAAGAAGATACTGATAAAGCATGATGAAGTAGAGAGAACAGCAGTGCATGTGGAGCCTGGTGATACCACCTTGGAGCACCAAGAAACAGCTGATGCATAAAGTGAAATACCAACAGTTCCCAAGTGAAAGGCAGAGAAGAAAAGTAATCATCATTAAATAAAAATTAAGGTTTGTCAAAACAGTACAAAAAGACAGGCAAGTGCAGTCAGCTAGTTGTTCCAAACACCAAAAGTGCCAGATGGCACTGTATGGAGGAAGCATCCATCAGCAAAATGATAGCTTTTTTTTTTTTTCTTACTGACCATAGCAATATTTTTCCAGGTATTTCCTCTCTGTCTTATATGAGCATTAGTCAAGAAGAGGAAAGCAGTCCTCAATTGCCTGAGAGCAGTAGCTCTTTTCTCTCTTTCCTTTTTCATAAGGAGACAGATCCAGAGAAGGATTTCCAATCGGAGGAGGTTTTGTTACCATGGAAGATGTGGATGACAAGGAAGGAGATGAAAAAGAAGAGTAATTGAAAGGGATTCCTCCAGCACAGTTCAAGATCAATGTTCCTCCTAGTTTATCTCATATTTCTTCCACAGATGATGATTTAACCGAACATGTTTGCATGGTTAAAACTGAGAGTAATGAGCATAGAAGAACTCCTCGGAGTCTGCTCAGTTCTTGCCATCACCCTTTCAGCAGTGGGGAAAAAACCACCTATGTGATTTTTCACACCTTTACACAAGGGTAAATGAGAGATTAGGTGGGTTGTCTGGAAGGAGATGCCACCAGTGCTGATCAACATTGGACAAACAAGGCCAATTGTGCATTGTGTAGGGGAATTGTGGGGGGTGCAATGATTTCTACAATGAAGAGAATCAACTGTGGTGGAGGTCTGATAATCAGAAATGCTCTAATTATAAGCTCGGCTTCATGGTATACTTGGGGATGTTCAAAATTATCTATCGTGCTGGTAATTGCTAACAACTCCCTGTATTTTAGATATTTGTGTTTGCAATGTTATTTGGAGCCTCTAGGCCTGTGAGAAAAATGATTATAATTCACTAATTATAAAGTGCAACAGTTGGTACTTTATTTTCAAAAGTTGTGCACCTGACACAGGGAATATGCACAAAGTGTTGGCTTCAGTCAGAGGTCCCACTAGAAGTGAATGCCTAGCAGGAGACTGCTGTCCAAAGAATAACAGTAAATACTAACTTTAAAGCTACATTTTTATTTATTTATTTAGTCACTTATTGGGTAAGAGTAGCTGTATTTGGGGAACAAGCTGATACAAATATATTTTAAAATAATTTAAAATAAAATAAAACACATTAAATATTACCTGCAGAGCACCATATTCCTCTGAAAAGAGAATCAATGTAACTCTTTTCATGATCTGATTCACCTGAATTCAGACAGATATTCTGAAGCTCTGTAACAGCAGAATAGGTCCTCCTGTCTGTCCCTTCTGGTACTTTCACAATTCTTTGTCCAGTTTTAAATGAAGCAGTCAAGGAGAATATCATCATCTGTCTAGCTTGTAATTCCCCTGTTGTAATACATTTCCTTGTTATGACTCTTCTTCACCCTCTACCTTTCTTGTTTAATTTCATCCTGTTTGCATTTTAGTTCAGCTTAGCAGCCATCTGCTTACATTTTTTTACTCTATCCTCATCTCTTGCTGTGACATCAGTCATTGTTCCTGGGGGAATCAAACTACAGCGACATGGGAAATTCGGAGTTTGATCATTCCTCAGTCTCAGAGCTGAGGGGAACCTACCTTGTTCAGATTTAGGAAAAAATGTTAGAGTATTAAGGGATTACATTGCTAGAACTTCACCCAGAGAGGTATCATACAGACATTTAATTTTCTGCACTGAAGGTCCCAAACTTCCTTCTTTCCACATTCCCATTGATTGCAGTGCTGGGAATGTTATTTTCTCTCTGCTGCAAAGGATTTAGCTCAATATATCCCTTCTTTGTGAGATTTTAAAAGGTACCTTTTTCCCCTCAGCTTTCACTTATGTCTCCCAAGGTATAATTTGATGCAAGTTTATAACAATGCTGGCATTTTTTATTTTTCAACCAACTTTGAATTCTTGCACTTTGTACATGAAAGCTGTTAAAACCTTGCCCATATAAAGCAAATACCTAAAATCATAGGTTCTTTGAATGTGAAATTTACTGGTATGTAGCAGATAGACACAAGACTGAACATTCACCAGAAATCTTATGCTATATCCTCTGATTTACTGTGAATCACTTCACATTTACAGTGGAAGTACAGATAAAATCATATCCATAACACTTTGATGACTATAAGTGGTGTGTTTAGCTGCTTTTTAGCAGACAGTTGAATAAAATAATTCTAGAAATCCCATACAAAAAAATGTTATGCATTTTCCTCTTTTTCACTCTCTCTACACTACAGTGCATGTCTTGCTGTTTAGAGCAAAGTGTGCTCAATTTATTCTGTTACTGTGTCATTGACATTGATGTTTTATATACTGAAGTACATTTGTGTTGAGGCCTCTTTTATTTCCAAAATGTTTTGTTAAAGTCTTACCTATATTAGGCATTTTACTTTCTTTTTCTACAAAGCATTTCATGGTGTCCTGATCCAGTAGGAAATTTTCTTGTAAAGTCTTCAAAGAGCTGCCATTACTCTGGACTTTTGGGGCAGCAGTGCAGACTTTATTGTCAGAGTTATCACATCCCCTTTCTGTTCACCTGCTGTGTTTTTATGACTTAAAAATCACAGCACCTTGTTTATGATGACAGTTTATTATAGAGTAGGAATGTACCAAAAAATATTTTTTCAATCATGGCAATAAAATATTGAAGAATATCTGCCTAGGATATGTTTTGAGGAAAAATGTATGGAATGTAATTCCCCTTGGGAAACCAATGCAATTAGTTTAATAAATACAAGGAATGAATTAATTAGATTAATAAAATAAGAGAATTTCTATTTGTCATTGGTTGATCATAGCTGGCTTTTTGTTTGAGTATTATTTGGTTGGGGAGTGTGGGTGTTTCTGCAATAGGATTTACTGTTAGTCTAGATTTTTTTCTTTAAAGTCATAATTTAGTACCTTTCCACTATGAATACATTCAAGGAGTTATCCAAATTTTACAAATTTTAACTAAATTCTTTCCTCTTTTCCCAAACCATAATGACTGAATATTATATGCAATGATACTGTACAAATATCCATACTGATTGTCTTAGTTTCTCTTATTAGATATAATGGCCCGCTGTTTGCAAGTAAAATACCCACAATTACTTTATCTAACACATTATGCCAAACAGTCCAAATTCAGTGCAAGCCAGGCCATTTGGTACTTCCAGCTGGCCAAGATTTGTTGAGTTTGATGTATGTGGGGTAACCAGTAAAGCAACCAATTTGGTACTTTGCATTCAAGTCAGTGAGTGCTGGTGCAGTCCTACAGACAGGCTGCATGTGTGCAGTGTTCAGGGGAGAGGGTGAGCTAGTGACAGTTTTGACTTAATTAATATTGAGCTGAACCTCTCATCTGCTCTCACTTATCAGTAAGCAAATTACTAGGGAAACATCCTTATGACATAAGGTAAGTTAATTCACATTCCTGCTTAGATGCATGTTTGAGTGTACTTTAGGTTAAATACTCTTATACGGCTACTGAAAAATCCATTCATTTTAGCACCAATGAAATCTGAGTTAGTACAAACACTGAGATTTAAAAGGCTTCTTTTTAATAGGTGGGAAGAAAAAGAGGTTATTTTCAGGAATGTTTCTTCTCATATTTGGGTTGTGCAACTGAAACACATTGAAGAAATAAGTTATGAATATGTAGTTTTCACAGAGTCATGTATTTCTGAAATTCTTCAGCTCTGATCTGTGATCAAACTATCACCTGTCTGTAGAGCCCTTGCTGTGGGCCTGGAGAAAGTGGCGAGCCTTTTGAGGTTGACCCAGGAAAGCGTCATTCAAAGGAGATGGAGACATGAAAGAAAGAGGTGCAATAAAGTTTGAGTGCAAATCACATCTGTGTAATCAGCACTCACTATGCTCATCACCCAGGGAAAAAACGCACTCCAAAAATTAAAGTGAAAAAGATCGAGACCCACGAAGTCATAATATGTGACTTTATTTTCGTTTATTTATTAACCTGGGAAGCATCAGCTCCAGCCTTTGGTCTGTTTACACTCCCTGGGAATTTTTCATTTAATGGTATTAATTAGCCCATTCCTGCAGCCGCTGCTACAATTTTATCAAAAATACTGCTCACCATCAGGTGTTGGAATTACTAGTCTTGCCTTACTACTGCTACTTGTACTACCACTTGGGTGCTACACATTTAAAAGACCTTGGAATATCCCATTTTTCTGTCTGGTTTGCCCCCTCTGATAAATAAGGAGTTGCTGATTCAAGGATGGGTTTGGTGTTTCATTTTTACCAAGACACTGCAAAAATAGAAAGAAAATTCTGTGCAGTGAAGAAAAAGTAGCGTTTAATTTGGACAGCACAGGCACATAAAGATGTGCTGTAAAAATCATTATCTTTTAGCAAACAACTGTTGCTTATCAGATAAGACAATGATTTTAATGAAGACTCATAGATAAGGATAGAGAAGCACATTGATTAATGCACACAGCAGCTTCTGGAACCTGACTGCATTAGGCCTTCACTCTTTTGTGATGATACGCAAGCTGCAATAAAGCTTTTACAGTTATTCAATATCATGAATAGTATTAGCAGAATTATCAGAGTTTCTAGTTGAAATGGATGACTCTATCTCCTGGACTACCTAAAATTCTCACTTTTTTTCTATGAACCCACATTATTATTAGACAAACAAAGGAAAGAAATGTCCAGGAAAGAACTGAGGGCAAAAAAGGGAACAACTAAATTTTTTTTGCTATTGTGCAATATAAGTTGAATATATTGTAAGTAATTAGGAATTGCCTAACTTAATCCACAGCAATATACAAAAACACACAACCATATTTTTTGGCTGTGTTTGGCTTTTGTAAATGTGCTTTAGGAAAAGGGTGTTTGTCACCAGTAAAAAATCCACTAGTCTTTGTAGCTGGACTGATTTATTTTTGAATGCAGAGCTATTGTTAAATATATTTTTTTTCCCTTTCTTTGAATCTAATCCATACATCACACTTCTGTCATGAAAAAAGCTATACATAATTCCTGGGGCAACATGTCCCCATTTCCCGTTTATATTTTTCTGATCGTTGAACCCTGCAATAAAATGGTTCCATGCACACCTGTTTGACACCTGGATGATGCAGTGCATGGGCTGTCATTTGAGGCACTGAAGTAGAGTTGCTGTGATCTTACCCAAGTTTGATAGAGCAAAACTTGTTTCAAAGGGAAGTTTTTAAGGTCTAGGTGGGATTCTAGACCTGGAGGATGGTCTTAATTTACAGTCATCTTCCTGAAATCAATTATTCCTTAAAACTACTGCAAGTTCCCATGCTCACAAGCTGTTTTATTGTATTGCACATGCGGTTACATTTAAGAAAGTTTGTATTTGCATGAGTAAAACTGTGCAGCATGAGGCTTCTTGTTTTGATTATTTTTTATCCTGCTGGCTTACCTGAGATGAAGAGAGAAGTGAGTTTGAACGTGCTGTGTGATGTGTGAAGGAAGCACAGAGTACACGTGCATTGTTAATGTGAGTTTCTCAGCTAGTAAACCATTGTATATTAGTAATATCATCATTCAGGACTAATTAATACATCATTATGGTCTTCTAAAAGGCTTTTACCAGTGTGAGGCTGAGTTAGTATTTGTTCTGGAAGTGTTTTATTATTTTTGCTTTATTGTAATGTGAAAGCTGATTTGGTTCCTTGAATTGCACTCGCACCCCTAGAAGCATTGTTTTAATTGGAAATATTTGCAACTAAAAATACCAGACATAAAACAGAAGTGTGTAGTGGGCCATTTTCTGTTCTATAAAAGGAGAGTTTTACTGAGGGTAGAGAGATCCAGATATGGCAGCTTGGTGGTCTTGAGCCCAGAATCACAGAACTGGTTCACCATTAAGAGTTTGTCTCCAATACTCAAGGGCTGATCCTATGCATGCCCCTTTTTTGGGCCTGTTTAGGGCCTTGTGAGGAATGCACAACTTTTGAGGATCAGATCTGAATCTCTTCCCAGGGAACATGCTTTTGAAGAACATCTGTTTTGAAAACACCAGGCATGTGCAAACCAGAGTGAGACCAAGGTCATCTGAAGTTTAGCTTTCCTCTACCCAAGAGCTGCCTGTAGTCATTTTGCTTGCTTTATTTTCATCTGGTCCCTGCATAGTAAAAATTCTGCTCATAAAGCAATCACAAAAATTGTTATGGCCCTAAAGAATGCTGCTGAAAGCAAATAAGTGCTGTAGTTTCCAGATTCCATCCCTAATTAGTAAGAGGGGTCAAGTGTCAGGTCTATCAGTGAGCTGTAGTATTTCAGTTTTCGATCAGTAAGGGTCATTCATTTAACAAGACAAAGAGGCTGAAAATTTTCTTTGTGGCATTTTTCTGGTTGCCTTTCCTTCTCATGTTATTCCTAGCTTTTTCCTGGTGGTATAGCTTGGGGTTTTTTTGAAACTAGTCTCTGGATAATACTTTAGTGGACTCTTAAATCACCCTTTTTTTCTGTTCCTTGGCAATATAGTTGCTTCCTTTCCATTAACCTACTGCCTGATTACACCAACTATCTGAAATGCAGTTAGAATGACTCTTTGCATACGATCTTATCTGACACTAACATCTCCTTCCATTTTTTAATCTAATTTTAAGACATGGAACTATTTGGAGTTCCTTCTGCCCCTTTTATCTAGATTCCATTTTCTTAAATGAAATCATCCAGCTTTTCCAAGGGGAATAGTTTAATTGTTCAAGGTGCATGATTTGTTGCGACCTTACAATTGTGCAGGACCAGAGTCCGTGGTGTTCCATGCAAGTGATCAGAAGGGGCCATGCTCGCCTTTGAAGTGGTTTAGCTTATTAAAAAAGTAGTAAGTTGTATCAAACCTTCTGTCCAATTAACTGTGTCCTTTCCACATAAGCGTGGGGGTTTTTTGTGTTGTGAACTGAAGGGATTTTTGAGTAAAATTTACTGCCAAGTCTATGTTTTAACCGACTAGTATAAAGTATTTGCATTCTAACCACCTATTGATTCATCTAAGTTCATAGATGAATAGTCATAATTTGAAAGATTTATAGATTTCTAGGAGTCCAATTTATCTAGCTTATTTGTTTTACAATAAGGCCACTTCTCTGCCTCTGTTGTTGTCTCTGTTCAGCTTTACTTACTAAACCTGTGGCTTATATTCTCTACTGCTTCCATGGGACCCATAATATGACTTGACTTTGTATGGTTTCAATTTAGACAAGAGGAAGATGAAAGTAGGTGTGTGTTACTTTCAACTCCTTAGTCATTTTGCCATCCATCTTAGTCAATGTGTGGTTGCCCAGGATACAGCATTAATGATAGCTGTCAAAATAATAGTCAGAAGGTTAAAAGTCAAGAAAAATATGTAAAAGACTTCAGGGTGATCCAGATGATAAAGTAACTCATTTAGGCCATTAAATGCTAGCATAGTATGGACTTGATGGGTTCATGGGTTACTAGAAGCAAGAAGAGTAAATGGGGACATCTTCAAGTAGTTTGCTCTTGTTAAAAGATGAAAAAAGTTTATAATAGCATTACCAAACAACTGCACTAAAGACAATTTTCTTAATTACCATGCTGACCCAGCAGTGCACAGAGAGAGGTCTTGTCATTAGAATGAGTGCTTTTACGTTCAAACAATATTAACCCTTCTTGGTACTCTATGTCTTAATTAAGAGTATTCCTGGAAGTTCTGCAGCTGTCAACATTTTTACATTTCTTTTTGGGTTTGCAAAGCAATGAGTCAAGAAACAAATGGTTGCATCATTCTTCATTGTTTCAGTGGTCTTTGCTTCATTTTAGATCTTTCTCCAATAAACCTGAATCATACATTTATGGAAGGAGCAAGGTTGAGCAGGTAAATAATCTCTGACTGTAAAAAGAGTGTGAAGTTGTCTCCCTTTCCCTAATTTTGTCAGCAAGGCAATTTGTTTACAGTTGTTTAGAATCAGTTATTTAGAAATAGACATATTTTCCAGAATAATATAGGTGAGAAAAAAAAATTCTGTAAGCTATTATACATTTTTTTAAACAGTGAAATGTCACAGAAAACTAAAAAATGTTGTATGTATCAATAAAAGACATTCAGTTTCACTATCTGTAAATGGGGGCATGGATTGATAATTTCCTGAAACCCTTAATACAAAATTTCAGCAAGTTAATGTAATTTGTGTATGTTGTCTGTCTTCTGTTACCGAGCTGGCCATGGTTACTGAAGGCTTCTTCCAGGCTCTAAGACTTTCTGGGACATTGACTGTCATGCCAGAAGGGCTACTGGTTGGCTGGTTTCTTAAGGGGTCTTCTCATTAGCATTACTTTCATTTTACTTGTATTTACTTTACAAGTATTACTTGCCTATATGTCATGCTCAGATATATTCTTCTTGCAGCCATTGTGTTGTAGTTACATTTAGTGGAGAGGAAATACAATCTCAGCATCAAGCAAAATGTCATAGGCAGAGGAATTCTCTGCTCTGACAACATCTAAACACGTACAGAAGACTTTAATGAAAGCAGTGTGATATCACTGGGAAGATTCTTTAAAAAAATAAAAGGAGGAATAATTTGCAATTGTCCAAAGTCATGACATTATACTACCATGATGAAATAATAGTAAAATGCAGTAAAATCAGCTGGACTGAAATTTTTGGGAAAGTCAATACTGCTACTGTGACCATCATCCATTGCTCAGAGAAGGCCCTGCATTAGTATTGGTAACAGGGCAGGGGGGAGAGGGGTAGACCACTGAATCTGGAGGCAGTGACTGAAACATCTACAGTGTCTTGCTCTAAAAGGTATATCTTCTTATGTCTTCCTTTTTCCTTTCTCTCATCAGAGGACTTTCCAGTGACTATCACTCAGTGTGGCATGTCAAGCAACTTGTTCCCAGTCTATGAAGCTCAGAGAATTATTGGGAGCATGGTAACAAGGGCAAAAAGAGCTGTTACAGCATCAGATATATCTCCACGTACTTTCCCATCAGAAGCTGTCTTTGAATTGGAACTTTGGCCTAGAACAGAACCAAATGATCTGATTTTCTTCACTTAAATCACATTGATTCAGTTCATGGGGATTTTGGTGATGTGGAGGAAAACTAGATTCCTTCTGAAGGAAAATGAACCAGTTGTTGGGTTCCAGGTACTTCTCAGCCATGTACCAGTGTCCTATAGGAAACAGGTGTCCAAAATAATGACATGGTAGGGATATTTTGTCCAAGGAATCAGATAAAATCTGTTTCAAATAACCCCTGAAAAGTGCATGTTCTATAGATGCACTTTTCTTCAGCACCAACTGCAGTAATCCCTTGGTATGCTCTTTTGACACCAAACACCTTGCTAATATAGAGTCAAGGCATCTAGTCTAAATTGATTGTCCAGGCTGGTATATTTTCTGTGGCACTTGGTAATTAGTTTAATTATATTATTAAGAATCCGCAGTATATCATACTACTATATCAAATTCTATTTCTTTTAATACTGTAATATCCCTAACAATCCCTACTAATGTCATGAAACTGCTGGGCTTGGCACTGTAAAGATGTAGGAATTTTGGCTAGAGTTTCTTGAAAGAGCTTATAATCTACCTTAGTGCAATAAAGTGAATGGTGTGAAGGGAGGTTTTTTAGCCTTGCTTCCTGGGAGACAGCTAAAGTGTTTTGTCCAAAATGAGACAAAAAGCATAAGGTAGAACTAACAGTTAAACTTGTGTACTTTGAAAATCATTTCAGTATCTGGACCAAGACACTGACAAGCTTATTTTCTATCAAATTTTCAAAGCAAATATTCCCTCACCTTTGTGTTGTTTGTGAGTTTAAAGTAGAGCACTGCATCCCAGCTTTATAGTGAGTTTGAAATCATATATCTTCTGCTGTCTGGTTTGCAGAAATTGTTAGCTGACCAGGCAAAGAACATCTGAATGGCTAATGGAAACTTTCTCTTCCCCTAAATGGGGCAGTTGGCTAATTTGTTTAGCTAAACTATATTAGCCATTTGAAAAGTTTTATTATCACAGTCAAAAGCAGGAAGCAGGGAATGGACATGCTGTATTTTTTAAATTAAAGTAATTTTGAAAAACAAACTCAGTTTCTTATTGATTATTTCAGTTGGTAGATTAGAGGCTCATTACTTTTAATAATAGGATAATAGAAGCTAGAAATGGAAAAGATCTATTAGATCATTGAGTCTATCCCCATTACAAGGGCAGGATATAGTCAGGTATATGTGGATGGATGTATCAAATATTAAACTCATATGACACAGTAAATCCTCTGTTTCCTCCACAGAGTGCTGATGCTAAGAGCTTTGACAGTGAGTTGTTTACTCTTAAAAGCAGCTTCTGAGCTACCTTCTGGCCAGCTCTTAGGCAGATGTTTAGTTGGGAGAGAGGGATCCCAGGAGCCCAATGAGAAAGAAGGTCATGGTGTGGCCTTTTTTTGCCTCCCATAGCTGCATGCCTGCAGCTACTGCGAAGTGGATTTCAACGTGTACTCAGGCACAGCCAAGAGATGTCTTTGCAAGGCTGAAGTCCAGCTCCTTAATTATTTTTTACAAAGTGTGTAGTTACAGTGAGAGAAACAGAAAGACTGAGGAGTAGTTTCTCTTCATTCTGTAATAGCAGTTGGGGAATGGGACAACGTGGGAGACCAAGACACCAAATCTGGTGGCTTTAGTTTTTTGTGTACTCTGCAGCAGCTGCCATAGAGACACTGAGAGTCAGGTGAGATGTGCAAGAAAAGAGTGCATTCCAGATGCATCAGTTTTCCCATCTGCTTGGCACCTGGTTTCAGGTAATTGATCTTAAACTTCTTCATCTCTCTACACTTCAGTTTTGTAGCAAATAGGTATATTTGGAATTGAACACCCCTTCCCCACAAAGCCAATGCTCTTCCCCACAGACTTGGACACCATGTTATGTACCATAATATTTATGAGGAACATATGAAGGCTTGTGAGGTTATTTGTGAACATTATTGAAAAGGGATTGGAGGTGGAAGTCTTATTTCAAATGTCCATGATTTAGCTTCTAGGAAGCTTCATAGATGAGGAATCCAGAAGGCTTCCCCAGATGCATAAAAATAGTCTTAAGAGATTGCCTTCACAGCAGTAAAATAAATTTATTTGATATAAAGAGGTCATAAAGACTTATTGTAGTGGGTTTTTTTAAATTTATTCCTCACTCTATAATTACGGTGGAGAATAAGAAGACCTTCAGCTTAAAGGAATACTTCAATTGTTGTATCTCCAAAAACCAGAGTCTGAGTGCATCAAACAGCTATATTTGAATGGACTATTGAGAAGCAGTAGTCTGGTTAGTTCTTTCAAGTATTACATCACTGGCATTATTAATACTTTTGCCTGTAAGCAGTCCTTTTATTTTCTCTACAACTCCAGTAAATCTACTCACGTGGGTAAGGGAGCAGCATTCATTCACTGAGCCTACTCAAACAGGTGAGGAGGCATATTAAGTTCAATAAGAGCTAGTCTTGTGCATAAAGATGAATCACCTCAGTAAGCATTCAAAAGATTTAGGGAGAAAGTCAGCCCTTTTTGATTCTGTCCTTATATTGATTTTGGAGAAACTGCTAAATTTAGAGCAATTAGATACATTGAAAGTAATTAAATGCAAAAGTGCTGTAGCAATTAAAACGGGAGTCCATGCTGGATATAGAACAGTCCAAGCATTTTATGGTGTTTCTCTGTTTCTTTAAAAATTGCAAGAGTTTTTCAAGATTGGTGCCTTCTGGAATGATGCACCCCCTTATTTTGTTTTTAAAATTGGACCATGATACTTGTCATTGGTTTCTGCTGTTAAGTGAAATCTGAGTTGTTGTTTTTTTAAAAAGTAAGTATGGACATAATAATTTTAAGTCACAGTGTATTGCACATGCCCGGAACAGCCTTGATAATTTCCAAATTCAAGGACTAATAAAAATTGGAAGCACTCCAGTAACTTTAAATTACTTTGCACATTGAAGAGTGATTTAAAATCATTGAACTGATTCATTTTTTTTTATATATGCACTTCAATTTGGAAGTGAGTCAGATGGACAGTAGTGTGCTGAAGATGTTTGAGACATATTGAACTAATTTAAACATTTTTAATTCAAGAAAGAGAGAAAGGAGGGGTAATGAGGTTCCTAATAGGAACCAGAGAACACCCCACATTTTCTGCCACTGCGTGGTTAGAGTAGGATGATAAAGCAGTGAAGGAATGACCAACACCATCAAGTAGTCAGCTTTTTTAGTACTAGTGTACTAGTGATATGAATGATGGTGTCACGGTGTGACTTGGATTTGCCAGCTTTAATATATTTAATTTCTTTTAGAGACAGGACCCAGGAGTAGAGACAAGGCAGGCTTACAACTTAGAAAGGTACAAGAAGAAATTTATTAATAACACAAAAAAAAAATATTCAGAATAAGGTCCCTAGATTGTTTCCTTCTCCCCTTCATTCAGCATTTCTTACCAACAAACATACAGAGAGCACTTCAGTCAGTGATACATTCAAATAATCAGTTCAGTTTACTTAAGAGAGAAAAGTCCCTTTTTGGTTATGGCTTAGGGGGCGTCTTTTACCTTCACAATCCACATCCGCCCGGGAAAAAATATTGCAGATTATGATTTTTCCTCCCATTCTGTCACAGTCCTTTCAGAGCTGTGCAATGGGTTATGTTACACACATGGGGTAGTACTTTTAAAGGCAGGCTGCTGAAAAACAAGATTCTCTTTATCTTCTTCACTATCAAATGTCTCTGTCTCTATTCCAGTCCCAAGACAGAGAGAGTTTCATTCACCGAGGCACAAAAGTCATCTCCTTCTCTATTAAATGTCTCTGTTCACTTTTCAGTCCCAGAACAGAGAGCTCTTATTTTCTCCAAGGCAAAAATAAGGTTCTTCTTTTCAAGCATCCAAACCTCCCCCAGTATATTTCACAGTTTAAAGGAATTTTAGTGAAGTCACAATCCCCTTAGCCCACAAAAAGGTTTTCAGCTACTTATCAGTTCGCATCTTTTCAATCTCTTCCCACCAGGAACTTTATCTTCATTGCGCTGACTTCTGAAGTCTCCAGGCTTTATTCCTTCCCATTCAGGAGAGCTTAGGAAAAATTGAGGATCTTATTCAGGCATAAAGAAGTTACAATTGTATCCAGATCGTGAAGAAACAGCATGGGCAGCTGGAGGCCTCTTCTCTCAGAGCGAGGAGGGAAGGGGGAAGGGTGAGCCTTTGCTGGCTCCCCGATCCCCCCTGCTCGGCCATGCCACGTGGAGAGGGGAGCTCCGGGCCGCGCGGGGCCATGCGGTCAGGGAGGGGGGCCGGACCATGTGGTCGGGCAGGGCCCCCTGCAGAGCCGGGGCCGGGGTCCCAAGCCGGGCCCCCAGCAGAGCCGGGGCACCGGGCAGGACTCCAGGCCGAGCCCAGAGCTGGGCCGCAGCCCCCGGCCAGGGACCACCACCCCCGGAGACCGGAAGCCGAAAGAGAGAGAGCAAAGCTGATCCGCTGTGATTTGTGAAAGCGAAATAACTTTCATTGGTTTCCCGAGCTGTCCATCACCAAATCAGCTCTCTGATTGGTGACAACAGCTCACAGGGGAAGCTCCCAGAGACGGGAGAGCCCCTCCCACTTCCCAGCTCCAGGGGGCCTGCTCGGAGGTAAATCCACCCCTCCCTCCAAGCGCGTGAAACCAACACAGATGGCTAAAGCTAGTGGGATCTAGAAAATGCCTTGATACTATGCTTTATTTATTATGACTATTGTTTTCAAAGAGATTTGCACACCTGTGCATATTTTGCTTTCCTCCTGCACAAACATGAAAAACAGGAGGACCGACTGGCTTGGGGAAAAACACACATGCCTGTGAATACATGTGTACAAATGTAGGCAATGTGTAATTTGGATTCACAGCATTTGCTACCTGACACTGGTATGTATGCAGAAAGAAAAATGCTGGCATATGGAGCTGCCTGGCAGCATGTGAATATTACTTCAGCATCCATGCACATATGCATAAAATTAAATACTTCATTTTGCAAGACAGTGACTTGATGACCATTCCAAGGTTAGTGGAATTTCTCCATTAATAAGTTGCCCCGGTTCTCCATAATATATCCAGTGGAAATGTGTGGTATTAGTATCCTAGTTGTTTTTTTTTTTTTTTTCAACAGATGACAGACCAAAGTCTTCACATAAATTCTGCAGGTAGAGGGGTATAAAAACTCCCAAAACCATAAAAAACCCCTAACAAAACAACCCAAAGACTGACTTTGTGAAGAGGCCAGTAGTTTTTACTTGACTCTTCATGCAGAAACAAACATGTTTGTCCATTTTAGAGGAATTAAAGAAAAATTTTGAGCGAGAGAGATGTTTGAATGCATGCCTTTTCTTTGAATATTATGTCACCCTTTGAATAGAATTTTGCTTTTGGAGTTCTGTGTTAATCCAAATCTGACATGGTCAGCAGCAGCCCCTGATTCTAGTTACAGGGAAGTTTCAGGGAAGGGAAGTTTCAGGGAAGGGAAGTTTCAGGGAAGTTAAGGAAAGGAAAGGAAAGGAAAGGAAAGGAAAGGAAAGGAAAGGAAAGGAAAGGAAAGGAAAGGAAAGGAAAGGAAAGGAAAGGAAAGGAAAGGAAAGGAAAGGAAAGGAAAGGAAAGGAAAGGAAAGGAAAGGAAAGGAAAGGAAAAGGGAAAAGGCTGGCATATTTTACTCAAAAGTCCAGTAGCAGAAGGAATGTTCTCTGCCATGTGTTTTCCTCACATCCAGGGAGTTTCACTATGGGTCAGGAATTCATTAAGTAAAAACCTGACTTCAACAATAAAAATCATGCCATGTTATGTCCATGTTTCCATTGCAGTTATTGTTGTGGTTATTTGTTGGCATGAATACCTCACATCAACCTTTACTAGAAAGACATTCTACCTTTACACAGAGTCCCATACCTTGGGATGAACAGACTGACTACTAAAATTGACTTAGCAGTTGTGGGCATTTTTCATGGCACTAAGCTGGGGTAAGCTTCTTCTAACCATATATTTAACAATGGACAGCTGACAAGATGTGAGTTTTTCTTTGTGAAGCCATGTTTCTCTTCTGTTGCCTTACTCAGCTCCTTTAAGGTGTGCTCTAAAGTAACCCTACTTTCAGTGGTAAACCACTCAACCATTGAGTGTTTGTAACCATGGAAAGAGAAGGCCTCCATATAAAATACTCTTTGTTTTGCATTTCCCATCAAGAAGACATTTTGAATTCTCACCATGGAAATCTGGGGCCCAAGCTTTTATCACATTAACCATCTCCATACTTTCCCAACATTCTGTGGAAATAATAATCCTTTTCTTCCAGAGAGGACTGAAGTATGCCCTAGTTTTCCAGAGTATCAGCAATCTCAGATTTCTGGCCATCTTTGTTTTTGTTTCTCACTTTGTGTTTCCATTCACTTCTGTGCTTTCACTGGTTGATCATATCCTAACAGTATCCACCAACCTTTTACCTTGTTCAGCAATACCCTTCCATTAGTTCCTGTTTAGAAAAGAGGTTGTTCCTCCCAGTACTTGTGACAAAGCAGAATTTAAGGATCTGAGTAGGAGCAGAGGGTTTGTAAGTTTAGGACCTATCTACTTGTGCCATATTGGGCTCATTCATGCCAGCTATCTCATATTCAGGCCGTAGTTAGCTTTTATTCTTCCTCTTCCTCCTTTATCCTTCCTTGGATGCAAGCAGGAAACCTGATAGAGAGCGCTGGGAATCAAGATCCCTCAGCAGAACCCAGATGCTCCTAGATGGTAAGTAACAACTGGAGATTAGCTTTAGGCAGCCATGGATTGTCCTTTCTGGTCTATCTTGCATCAACTTACGTTTAGGAAATTTCAGAAGACTTTTCATCATTCTGTTTTCATTCCTTGTGTGTAGTTTTTGATCTCAAATATGTCTTTCATACTGTTTTCTAGTTCTCTTACCATCTTTTCCTGAGCTCTCAGGTGTTTGATGGTATGTTGTATTAATTTCTATCAAATTAGATTGCCTCTCAGACACTACAATAATTATTGTCCTATAATGGCCACTTTACCTGAAGTCATTAGGAAAAATTCCTGCCTAGCAGTATACAAAGGAACCCTTGACAGACCTCAAATGCTAAAAATTTAGTGAGGGTAGTCCATCAGAGTCATGAATCTGATCCTATCTCAGACAAAATTTCTTGGTTTATGCATTAATTCTTGCTTTTGCACTTTTCTCAGAAAGTTAATTCATGTTTTCATTTCAATAAACCAATACCCAATTCTAAAAATCTATCTTAACTGGGTGTAAACCCCAGTTCTGCCCCTGATGGCATTTGTTCAAAACCAATACAAATATCTGGCCCTCAAAATGGATTTTTCACACTCAAAGATAGTGTTGTCAACTCACCTTTTAAAACTACTTAGGGTTTCTTTAAAGAGGTGCTGTATCTTGCAGAGGCAGCAAAACAATGCAGTAGATATGGTGGCTATTCATTTTCATTTAGCAAAAAATCAATACTCACATAAAGCCTGAGTAACTTGTTGGCACTAAACTGTGCAGCCCTGTTTTTACTAAAATTTGTCAAGCTTCAAGCACGTGGCTTTTTTTATTTCTTTAAAAGGGAATATGTGTTTTCATGCTGCTTTACATGAAATTGATACTAACAATAAACAGTAATAATCAAGTTATTAATCTTCTTTGTATAGTCTAAGTGAAGGGGTGTTTCTCAACATAAATAGAGTAAGTAGAATTCAAAGCAAAAAGCTCCACTAAACCTTTGTGTGTGATTGAGAGAAGGATGTTTCATACTCTGTAGTCTAGAGGCTTATGTTATACTGTACACACCGTCTGCAAGCACTTTAGAAAATCCTGGATGCTTAGCATAGTCTTAAATCAGGCGTGTTGCCAATTGCGGATTAAGTAGAGGATAGCTGGGTCATTTTCCGAGGAGTTCCTTTACAGTTCAGCCTTTTTTCTTGGTGTTAATGCTTTTACCGCTGTTGGGTGAAGGGAGGAGAGGCTTGGAATACCCTGCCCTAGGGCCTCCTAAACTGTTCATCTGTCATGGATCATGTCATGGAACAGAAATGTTTGTTTTTGCTCCCATTCATTTCAACTGGCAGCCAGTTATTATTAGAATGAAAAATTAAGCTATTATGCAGTGGAAGCCTTGCTGGCTCTATCAAATTTATGGACTTAATACAGCAAAATTATCCTTTATAAAGGGTATAAGCAGCTGTATATATAATGCAGGCCCCTTCTTGATCAGTCCAAATACAAAATGGCAGACTTGTTTTCATTATCAGTGTTAAAGCCTGATATGACATGTCACCTTATTTCAGAAATTTCAAGGGACCAGTTAATAAATTAAGCATTCTGTGGGTGACTTGGTTAGACATTTAATTCCATCCTGATCTTCAGGGTCTGCAGATATGCTGAGTTGTTCTCAGAAACAGAGAAATCATAGAATTTCTTAGGAGTTTCCAATATGTTTATTTTCAAGTGTATTTGACTTTGTTTCCTGGGTGCTATTTGAGTGGATTGTTTTATTTATTTATTTTAAATGGGGAAATCAGCTGCATCTTTTACAAACAAAAGAGAGGTGTGAATATTTTTATCAAGCTTCATATCATCTTGAGAATCTGGAGTCTCACAGTCTAATGACTCATACACCCTTAGACATAAGGCATTCACAAGGAACAAAGTGCCTGATGAGAATAGAAGGGGATGAACTGTGCAAAAGACAGAAAGGCAAATGAATAAATGGGAGACATACTCAAGAGGGAAAGGGTTTTAATAATACTTGTGTACTTGAAGTTGTAACTTCCCCACAAGTTGTACATGGAGGGCAATCTGTTGTTCTAAATTCAGTTTTTCTTCTCTCTAAAGAAATTCCAGATCCGCCTCAGTAATGCAGACACCTTACCAGAGCGTGCCACTGCTGATTAAGAGATATTTATGATGCCAAGATTTTTCCCCCACTTTCTTCCCTCTGAAAATAATTGTAGTAAACTTATCCAGTTGGGGTTAAATGGACAATCTACACATATATGGGATGGTCTTTGCAACATGTACTCCAGATGTACTGTTTCTGTGTCTTATTGGCACATTTGGGATGGATTTGACAATAAATAGAAGCAAGTTTCTAGCATCTTGTACAGTGATTAAAGCCATCTTTGGCACTAAGAAGTTATTGTGCGAAAGTTTTGTTGCTGGAAGACAATAGAGAAAGAGCTTCTGAGTGAAAGAGAAGAAATATGATTTTCAAAAGTAAAAGTTCTTTGTGAGAAAATTAAAAAAGATGTTAAGCACTTGAAATTCTGAGCCATTCAGTCATTCCTGCTGAAATTATCCTTGTGGAGTTTATCAATCTGTGTGTACCAGTATCATAGGGGACCAATTAATTGCACTCATAGTTGCCTTTGAGCTATTTTGAAAGTAGAAAGAAGTCATTTTGTTAATGGTTTAAACAGCACTACAATCAGTACGTACAGTTTCTGGCAGATATTGTCTTTACAGTAGATGGAAACACAGAAATACTCTTACACTTTATGGTTCCTAATGAATTTTGATGACAAACTAAGAAAAAGAAATTACAATCCAGTAGTTAAATACAATATATAATTATTAAAAATAAAATTTGCTACACCACAACTCTTCACCAGAACATGATCCTTCACAGTACATAAAGAAATTGCTATGAGGCACCATCTTGAGGAAAAAAAGGAAAAAATTATTTTATCAAGCAAAAGTTGCTTGAAAAAGAGGCAAAAACCTCATAAAGGGTGGAGCTGGCATTCAGAATTCATCAGGAGTGGTTCCTCCTCTAATGAACTCCTTTGTTAGCTCCAGCCTGAAGGTGTTAAGAGAAGGCAGCTGTGTATCACTCACAGTTCTCTGCATCCACCTCCTTTTCCCTTGACAAAGCCCCTCTCTGACTAGCTCCCTCAGGAGACAGGTGTGCCTCACCTTTGCTCATCTGTTGTTTTGTGTCTCTGTTACGAGGAAGGTGCTGTTTCCCTGGTATCCTTCTGGGAGGCTGCTGCCCTAGTCTAGTATGTGGAAATTTTTTGGGAAGGACGGGTTTATTCTGTCTTGGGAGGACTTTATTTGTTTTGCTGCTGGGTAGCACCAAACATGGGACAAGACTCTCCTACTCCAAATTTATATGGTAAGATCCATGTGAAAGGAATAGGGAGATAGTGATTCTGCCTCATATTAAAAAAGGCCCTTTTGTACAGATTTGATCCAAAGTATGTACAGATTTTTTAATGTGTCCCTTAGGGATCCTGCTGTCCTATGAGTTGTATGAACAGGCTGAAATGTAAAACACAACCAGGCCTCCAGTAGCAATAAAGTGAAATAACTGGATACACAAAGAACTTTTATTGGTGAAGGGCAACAGCTATGAAACTGTCTTTGGTGATGCCACCCATCACAAAACACAGAATATCTCATTCTCCTTCAACAGTAGTAGGAGCACAAGGAAATGCAAGTTTTGTCACAGGTGCTAATTTCTACTTATACCTTGGTGCTTTTAAAAGATATGATGAAACCTTTAAGGAGGTTTTAAGTCAATTTGGAAAGATTAATCTACTGAACTACTAATAGTGGTCTCTTCTGAGATTATCTAGAGAGAGCATAGAGATTTTACATTTAAACAATGACACAGCCAGTTCCTGCAGAGGTCGTGAGTGCCAAGGAAAGCAAACAGCACATTTATTTTTATTAATATCCCATAATCCATAATTTGCAATGAAATGGAAGTTAAGGTATTGTTCGTATTTAGATAAATCTTAAGGCCAGAAACTGAAGAAATGCATAGAGGAATGACAGTCTTGTGAGTTTTGGAAGTGCATAAATCCTGGGGATTGGGTTATTTCTGGCTAAATATTTTTGTATTCATCTTGAAGGGATACATTTTCATTTTAGCCTATTAATCTCAGTATATCTTTTTTTGACACAGACCTATTAGGAATTTTAGAGACTACAATATAGACTCCAGATGCTAGGTGCTCCTTCATCTTTTTGGTACACTCTTTAATCCATAACAACCAACACATTTATTTTATGAGCCCTCACAATCAAGAGAGTCTTAATATCCTTTCTGGCAGGTTTTCACTCTTTGATTTCACGTTATATAGGGGACTGGATACTTTGAACATACTTTAGAAACTCTCAAAAGTAAACTTTTTATGGTAAATTCTTTACATCTCCATGGTAAATACCTTTTAAGGTATGCTCACAGGCACATGTATGGAAGTGTAGCTGTATTATAAGCTGAATGATAACACAAGAGATTGTGTGCTGGCTGCATGTTGTAGGTTTACAAGGCTGATTGTTTCAGACACAGTGACTGAGCCTCACTAGAGACATCCATCATCCAGGGAGAGCCCCCTCTCTTGGTTTTGTGACAGCCTTGGTACACAGTAGTGAAATAAACACATGCAGATCAAACTGCACTATGAGTTGGTACTTGTCTCTCCTCCATCACTGAGATCTGTTACAGTGAACATAGCCATAGGCTTTCTTCTGCTCTTGGAATTTCAGGCTATAGATTCTTTTTATTTCTTGTATTTATTTTTCTG
This sequence comes from Oenanthe melanoleuca, assembly GCF_029582105.1. Classification (NCBI taxonomy): domain Eukaryota; kingdom Metazoa; phylum Chordata; class Aves; order Passeriformes; family Muscicapidae; genus Oenanthe; species Oenanthe melanoleuca. Next base: position 108,196,752 of record NC_079336.1, on the reverse strand, counting down.
AATGAAATTTTTTTTGTTTGTTTTCACCAGCATGCCCCAGTTGATAATGTTTGGGTTACAGCAGTCTTATGAGACTGCAACTCTGATTTTGGTTGCCAGCAGGTAGTAAACTTTACTCCCTTTTCTTCTTTTTTGTGTGTGCATGTGCCTCTGTATCTCCTTCAGAAATGCAACTGTTAGAATTTGTAAATCCTACCAATGAAAAGATGACACACAGGGAAAAGCAAAGATGTTTACCCATCAGTGAGCTAGACAAACATCTTAGTTTCTGTGGTTCAGACAAGAAATCAACTAAAGAAAGAAACCCTCTGATGAATTCCTCCTTTGCTTCCCTTCATCCAGCTCATCTGGTGCTGAAGTGAAATACATTTCTGCAAACACAGTCAAGCCATAAATTGAACAATGAATATCGTGTCCAGTAAAGCTCATATCCCATCTGGGGTTTTCAGCAGCTTGAGCAACATTTCTGAGGGGAAGACCTATATGAAGGAGATTAAGGAATGCCCGTGTTCAGCAGGCACTGCTCTTTTCCCATATGACTGGAGGAGTAATGACTGTCTTTGCAAGATCCTGGCTGCTCTCCTACATGCAGAGAAAAAGAGGCAGTCAGGTTCCATGTAATTTATGTTGAGAACATTTGGGAGTGAGTTGGGCTGTACTTTTACTTCTCTCTTTAATCACTGCTCTGGGTTGATCGAAAAGTACTGAGACAAGTATTTGAAGATGATTTTATGCCTTGCTCTCTTAGTGCTTGTATTCTTAAAAATCTGGTCCCTTCCGCTGAAAAGTGCCCACGTAGTTGTGCACTGTAAGGATTATCACAAGAGGGATTTTGTGCTAAATTCTGGCCAAGGATGTAGGTTCTCTCTTATGCAGTCTCTGATAGTTCCAAGAGTACAGAAGTACCCCTGCAGATCTGCTTTTGAAAGCCCTCTATTAATGATGTGATTTGTAGGTGCACTGATATGAGTCTTGAATCTGGTAAGCAATGGAAGTGACCAACAAGACAATTCTAATATGGCAGTCAAGCTGTTGTCTTACTATTGTTTTTTACCTCTTCATCCCTCTTTGTTCCTAAATAACTAGCATCTGCATCCATATTGGTGGTCTGAGAGGACCCTAGGAAGAGTGCTAAATCCTGTTGAATGTTGTGTACTGAAAAAGCTCATGCATTGCTATGCAGTTCTCTGTTTTTTTGTAAGAAAAATTTCTTGGATTTTTGCCAGTGGCTTAGAAAGAGGCTGGATTTGGACTACTGCATTTTCTTTCTCAGTCAAGAGACTGTATTTAAATTTTATTTGGTTTTTTAGAGTGATGATGAGAATCAGGAAAGGAAGGGTACATTTCAGTGTTAGTTTGAAGCTATGCTGGTTTAAACCTGTTTTTCCATTTCAAGTAGTTGTCATATTCCATTTGTTAGCTGCAAATCCATAACAGCAAACACCTTGGAATCTTTGTGGCTTAAGGTTTGGCACGTTATGTGCAGTGTGCTGATGATACAGGAGGTGGGTATGCTGTATCTGCATTCAGGAGGCCCCAAACATCCAGTTTTAACACACATTGTAAATCTGCTGATGTTGGGGTTGCCTTTTGCGCTTAAGAAAGAGGCTCAGAACCCAGAGGGCCACTGCAGTCTTGAGAGCCTGACATTAAAGCCAGTTAGAGAAACAAAAATCAGCACGAAAACAAAGAGTGGGGGGGTCTACATCAGACTTTCCCCTTTGCTAAGATAAATGAATGGTTTATTATTAACACTATTGTCCTGCAAATATGGATCAGGACTGCTCCTGAGCTTTTTGGTTTTTTTCATTACAAGAGAGATTTTTAGGTTTGGGGACTTAAAAAAACCTGAAATTATTCAGTGTTTTGGCAGGGAGAGAGGCTTGAATTCACATTTTCACCATGTATCCTCTACACAGACACGGAGAAGCACAGATGTGCGGATAATGTCACCCACATTCTGCCCTGGCTTCAGGACCATAAGCTAATTTTATAACAATTGACGGTGACTTCAACTAATGTTGCCAGGGTGCTGTCAGTGATGCTGAATAAATAGGGAAGGACTTCAGGAGAACAGCAAACAGCAGCTGTGACGACTTTTGTTCTGAAGCTACCTCTGCATGCCAGATTTTACCCTCCAGGCACAGCAGCAGAGCACAACTCCCACCTGTTATCTCTCACCATTGAGGCTTGCTTCTTTCTGTTTAAGTTAGGTTAAATATTTCTCCTTTTTCCCAGGATTCAGAGCTCATCAGGCCAGCTGTGGTGCACAGTCTTGAAACACAAAACAGCTGGAGACATAATGTGAACAAAGTTCACCTTTTCTTGTTTACATTTGAAAGCTGCTGCACTGTTTATGGGATGATGCATTTGTTTAAATGAATGTCCAGCTATTATTGATTTTTCATCTCTGCTTTTTTTTTTTATTCTTTATGATTGTGTCACTGGTGTTGTGCAGCAGAAATCTCTCACTCTAGCACACCTGCTCACAAATTGACTGTGGAAAGAATTAGGCCATGTTCTCCCTACAGTTGCTGTGGTGAAACTCAGGCATGGATTTACCCACAAGACCCCATGGAGTCTCTCTTTCCTTTCAGCATCACCACAGTTTTCTTTGGATTTGCATCTACCCATTGCACAGCATAATGTAATGTAGCTGGGTATGTAGCTCCCTTTTCTTACCTTCTTTTTCCTCTCCCTTTTGATCAGAGATACTGCCTCTGATCACACATATTCTTCTGGAATTGTGTGAGAGAGAGCAAGAAGTAGGGACAGCAATTGACAATTTCAACCACTTCAAGGATTTTGAGGACTGGTAGCTTGGTGGTTGTATACATAGGGTATAAGAGTCTCAGTCAATAATATGACATCCCCAGCAACTTGCACTGAGCTATGGTTTCAGTTTAACAGCAGCAGCTAGTAGCAATGGGAATGGAATTACTAAGGACTTGCTACACCTTTCAGAAGTTTTTATTTTTCCTGCTCATCTACAATTGTTTGTTTTGTTTTGAATTTCTACATTAAGCTTCACACTAAGATGGTAACTTTTATATGTTTGCAATATTAATACTGATCCAAATTACTGCTGTAATCACTTTATTTGTTTTTACTACTGTCTCAAAAGAGGTATTTGAACCTTGAAGTTTTGTTGGTCTGGTTGAGGTAAGACAGAAATTGCCATGGTATGCGAGTACCATGCTTGAGGCTTCAGTGTTAAACGTGAGGTGATCACAATTGGTTGGATGAGGCCCTTTTCTGTGGTTAGAAATGTTGCTTCTCCCCACCATCATTGTGAAATAACTTACTTAGAGGGAAAGTTTCTTCTCTTTTCCAAGAAAAGTTGTGTCATGCCTTAAAACTTGGAGATTTATGTTCTTTAAAATATGTGTGGGTTTTTTAATCCTGTTCAATGTAACTGTAGATGGTCTCCATAGCCAAATAAATCCTCCACTATTCTTTGATTCCAGCCAAGACCTTGGTGCCAATGATTCCTGGCTGCTATGTGCTCTACTGAGTTACAATGAAGTTAATTGTGTTTGATATGGCTCCAGTACTCAATACAGGGAAGAACTTGCTTAAGTCCATCCGTAGGAACTTACATAGTATAATCTGTGGGTCTTCTCAACAAGCCAATATTCTTAGCAAGCTAAATGTAAGCATAACCTCTCTCATAGTCTGTTTCATCTTGTAAGGATAGATCCTGCACTCCTAAATGGCAAACATAGCAAATGGAGGTTGAAAATTCTGTTGGTTAAGACACAGGCTGAAAGTTCTCTATGTGCTGAATTTGATCTACAGGGAAAATTCTTGCAAAGGTTTCTTCTAAAACATTATGTAAATGTTTTCAGTTTTGCTTTGTCACTTTTGTATGTCACTTCTTGTCTGGTTTTATCCACCAGATGCATAATTTTGGGATATCACTCTTGGGAAAAATTGTTCTTGTTCCTTTTCTTTTAAAGAGTCACAGAGGTTACTGACTTGTAGTCTGTGATACTAAATCATTCAATCTAAGACTTTTAGAAGTCTGCCTTCCAGTGGATGTGAAAATCTGAAATTCATTCTTGAAGAAGCTTGAGTCTTTTTTTAATGAGAAAATGAGATCACTTTTATCAGCCTTGATCTTTTGCAGTCTAACTAGTGAAAATTGTGGGTTTCACATCTTCTGTCTTGTCTGTTTCACATCCTGGAGGATCTTATAGTTTATTTCAAGGCATATTTGGGCTTTTAGCCCTTTCCTGCTGGCCCAGAACTTTAGTATAATAGGGCTTGCATTGTTCTCTCTCATACTTTATATAGTATAAGCTTGAAGACTAAAAACAAAAACAAACAAAAAAAAAAAACAACCAGACAACTCTCCATATATTTGAAGAATAAATATGACTGAGATATTAATACCCAAATATAACTTTTGTTACCCATTATTCCTATTCTTTAACTATGTGAACATCAGATTCTTGTAAACATGACAAATCTGTGTTCCAGTGAAGCCTGTAAAAGTCACTGAAAGTCTGTCTCCTCCTTTTAGTTAGAATATTCTTTAGTTAGAGTAATTTAAATCTGAAATAACTAAATTTGCTTAGTTTGAATTGCATGAGTTGACATAGGTGTGGCTGACAGTGGAGGCTGGCTAGCAGTTCCCAACACCAGGAAATATTGAGGTCACACTTGCTTCTTGATCCAAAGACAGCTTTGTCTTCATTCCAGGTGAAGCTACACCAAAAAAAAAAAAAAACAAAAACAAAACAAAACAAAAAAAAAAAACCCCAAAAAACCCAAAAAAAAAAACCAAAAAAAAAAAAAAAACCAAAAAAACAACAACAAAAAATAAGTGATTCATAATTTTTGGTTTCTGTACCTGTGTTTTAGTCACAATTAGTATATAGTATACACAGGCATCAAAATGCCTTGAGCAACTACAGGAGGTTTAATTATTATTGCCTAATATGTATTGCTAGGAAAAATGGATGTGAAAGAAAATCTTCCTTTCCATTTCTCTGAATAAGAATAATATTATATATATTAAAACATACACAGAAACCTTGATGAAAATTGCTGAGAATATTTCTTTAAGTCTGTCTGACAATAATTTTCTGTATTCGTTCTTAAACATTTTCACTTTAGATCTTCTCTCCCTCACTCTATTCCCACAAACAATTCACAAAAGTGTATTAAACCAAACCAGAGTCAAAAAACCCTAACTTCTATAAGTGAGAGGTAAAAGAACCCTTTACTTATTCCTTTGAAACATTGCTTTTATAAAAAAGAGAGAAAAAAGTCACCACCTAAAGAAAGGAGAGAGACTGAGACCAGTAAGAGTCATATGATAGGGGAAGTATACTCCCTTTCATTTTAATGAAATTCTGGACAGAAATACTTACTAACTGCAAATACTTTTTCTGCAAAAGGACTTGGAATCATTAGGTGAGATCTTTCTGAAATGTGGTGAACTCATTTACAAGATTTAGTTAGTTAATTAGTTTAATAGAATATATATATATATATATATATATATATATATATATATATATATATATATATATATATATATATATATGTATTTCTTCTTCCCTGCTTTGCAGAAGATCTAGAAACTTCCTGAAGTGTTTAGGAGTATGAATAAGCCTGCAGGGCTTTATATTTTAACACTTTCTGTTCTTTGTTAATCTATATTACTATTGCTGTATAAGTTGTGTTGCATCTGTTAAGTTTTTGCCTATGCAATTTCTCAGACACTGATGGATATAAACTGAAGATTTATGGACTTATTAGTCTATCTCTAGACTTCATAGAGTGTATCCCTTATATTAATAATGACCTTTTCTGAATGAAATATAATAAAATTTTAACATTCTAGTATTTAATATTAAATTTATTTGAAATTCTTTGGAATATTTTAATGTAAACAACTTATTTTAATAAAGATAAAAATTACTTTGAAACATTTGAGAACTGTGTCATTCAGAAATATTTTTAGCACCAGATTTTTTATAGATTTTTTTTTTTTATTAACACAGTGATTTATGAAGCACTAAGCTGAGCTGAGCATCCCCTTGTTTACTTTGGGCAAACTGAATGACAAAAATAGACTGTTTAATGGCATTTTCCTGTACCAGGCAGTTTTCATTATCTCACCGTGTATTTATGGCATGGCAATATAAGTTGAAGTAGATTGTATTGGCACTGCTAACATTAGTAAAATATTCCATTTGTAATACATCTAGCACTGCAGCTCTTCATTGTATTGCCAGTGGAATTTTCAAAATATGCATCATTGACATAATCTGCTCTCCTCAAAGTAAGTGGAAATTTTAGATGCTGAAATAAGAGCAGAATTTAACTAGTGAAAACTTTTGAAATGGAAAATTGAATACAGGGTATTGGGGTTTTTTAATATAGAAGACTGCTGCCTAACAAAGTTTAATGAATATTCTTCAAGATGTGCAATTGCACATTTACCTAGCCATTTTACAATTTCTAAAAGTATTTTGATAGCTACATGCCAAAAATTATATCAAATGCAGTACCTTTGTCAACATGGTGAATTTAATTTACCTTTTCTAGCATGCCTGCTCTGTGATCCTCTCTTAAAGACATAATATTTCTTCCATACTGGCTGGATTCAGGGTACAACATAGACTGTCTGGGAATAAATCAGGATTATGTAGAGCAAGTGGCTGTTATTTATGGGACCATTGTTCACTAGTGAGGAAGTTGAAGTGTATGTAGCTGATACAATGGGAACAGTGAGGAGGAGACTCCTGAGACCACAGGAGACATTTTCCTTTTTTCAATTCCCTGCCTGGCACCTAAAGAAGAAATTTTAAGGAAAGGTCTGCTTTGTCTCTGCAGCTCCAGACAGAAGCTGACCCACTGGAGATGCAGGCAGGAGAGAATTTAGCTGTTAAAGTCAAAGAAATATTTTCTGATTAGGTGTGAACTGATTTTATTATTTTTCCCCAACAGCTTATAAAGTGACCCACTTTAGGTAACTTTTTATTAAGTATCAAAAGGCACTTATCCAATGCCAGAGCAGCTGCTGACAAATTTCAAGCTTTTATTTCAAAGCATGAAAAAGTTACGTGGTTAAAAGAATACTTTTAAGCATGAGAAAAGCAAAGTAATATGAAGAGCTGTGCATTTATTTTGAGATGTCTGCAGTCCCAGTTCTCATTAATTTTTACTTGGTGTGGTGATCCAGCCAGTTCACACATTACTTCCCAACTTTCATCTCAGTCTTTCTCTGAATACAAATGAAATCAACAACCCCAAAATCAAACCACCAGCTCCCCCAAATATCAATGTAAAACAAACCCACCAATTTGAAGAATTTCCTTCCAAGTAGCTGCATTTGTCTGAAAGTGGTGTTTTAAAATGGGAAACGTCAGTTGATCAGCTTGATAGGTACTGTGGCTATTTCTTGTGCTTGTGGACACAGCAGAGAGCTAAAATTCTGACTTTGTTGTGTGTGGAAGGACATACCAGAAAGGACCCAACTGATTTCATTTGGATAGTACAAAGAGATGAAGTTCCTCACTAGCAAGTCCCAGCATTCCAATAGTTGTGTATTTTGAAGCTTTGTTATTTATAAAATAAAGTCAGTTTCAAGTCAAAGTCCAGATCTTATGAATACTTACCCAGCACTATTTGTGGTAAAGTTAAGCAAGTTTATAGCATGTTCCCACTTAATTTTTACTTGTGATTAGCTAATTTTGCTTCTTTGAATTTTAGGGGTTTAGATGTAAACTTTTGAAAGCTTTTTGGAATGATTGCTTCTTGGTCTTATGAGATGTCTTTTGACTGAACACTGGAAAATCAAGACTACTAAAATCACTGGGAGGGAACATGAGATGAAGGAGTTTAGCATTGCAGATCCACCTTTCCTTTCTCCCTGGCAAGAATTTCACTCGAAATTGATTTGAACTTAAAGAAACAAAATTTGCCTAAATTGTTAAGTGGCATGTGTTTTCTTTTAGGGAAGAAATTCAAATATTCATGAATATTCAGGGTCTCCTTGATCTGTGAAGTTGTTGATGGTGGGCCTTCTTGAAACAGCCTCTGTTACAGAAACTGATTTTTATAAACCAAACTTGTTCCCTTGATAAATAATCAGAAAACCAGCATATTTTTAGGAAGATTTTCTACAAAGTGGGACTGAACTGATTACTCATGCTCACTTTAAAAAAAAGTCAGTCAATACCAGTTATCAGATTTTCTACAAACAAGAATAGTGGAGAAAGGGAGAGGCCTGTAGAATTGCATATAAAAGACAGCTTTGGTACAGACAGTCTAATAGTTGCTTAGAAGACATAAGACACATTTAACTCCCAAATTTGACCCAGTGCAATATCAAGGCTGTCTATCAAGAAACAGGCAGAATCAATGACACAGCAGTTAATTCTTGAACGTTGTGATATAGTTTGGATTTTTTCTTGATCAAAGCATGATGGATTTCTAAGGTAGAAGATGAAAATACTTCTCTGTAGAAATGAATCTCGACCATAGTAGATGAAAAAGGGAAATGATGATTGAGTTATGCTGATTCTGCTAAAGAGCTCCAGTTATATATTAAGGCAGTAAAACTCCCTATGAAACATGGGAGGAATGTATTACTAGTTAATTACAACAGCAAGATATGCCATTGAAGAGATTATTACCATATTTTATGATGACTGTTTTATCATCTCATTGTTTATACTTTCCCTTGGTAATGAACTTACCTTCAGAAGTTTGAAATACTTAATATTTAAGCATTAAATATTGTACCCCTTGTATTTGATAGGAGTAGTTTTTAATATATGAAGTGAGACTACAACTGCATACGAAAACAAACCCAGATGAGGAAATGGAATTTTCAATAATTATATATAGTGTCCATGCATCAACACACAGTGGTGTGGTTGTTTCAGTTTAGTTTTTTTTGGTGATGATGAGGTATACAAAGTAATAGTTTTTTTTGTAATGAAAAGCAAATTCTGTTCCAGCCAACATGGCCTGTAAAGCTGTAGGATTCCCAGGCCAGTTTCAGCAGCATCTCATCAAATGTGGATGTCTGAAAGATCTGAACATCTCTTGTTTTAAGTAGTTGAACAACTGTTTGATTGCTCCTTCTATAAGAAAATAATCTCTTCATGGATGGCTATAAGTGGCATCATTTTTCCTTTGGGTTCCCATTGCGGTTTTCTGTATATATTACACATCTGGACTGTAATGGAAACTTGTTCATACCTCTGAAACATCTGTTGTGTCTTGCTGCAGTGAAGACCTACTGTTATTTTTGCTGTGTACTCCATAATTGTATAAATCTTTGTCTAGTCGCCACTGTTCCAGGTACAATCAATTCAAAATCATGCAGTAGTAAATGATTTTTTTTTGTATAAAGTTATATTTTATTTATTTATTTATTTGTTATAAAGTGTTACCTTAATTTGCAACTAGGGTTTTTGTTTTGTTTTATATTAAAAAGAAAGGTGAAAAAAGGCAAGACAATGAAAAAAACAGAAAGAGCTTATGAAAATATCTAAGGAGAAAAACATTAGGAAGTTTCCATCTGGAAAAAAAAAAATTGTTCCTTTCTTCAGTATAAAGGTATCAATCTGGTCATCCTGTTTATGCAGCTGCTCATAGAAAGGCCTTAAAAACTACCCCCCAACCCCTAAACAAAGAAAAACCAAAAAAAGATAGCAATGTAATGGATTCTCCTGGTAAGAGAAGGAAGGAGGAAGGAAAATTAAACAAAGCATAAATTATAGAATTTCAGGCTCATGGTATTTTCTGCTGTTAAATCCTGGTGAGGGCAGAAAGAAATGATGGTACATATTACTCATCTCTGGAGCTCAGGGCTTACTCAGTGAGAGACTCTCATCTGATGAGAAAGAAAAGCCTTTTATCTCCACAAACACAGCTCTGTGTCCCACCATTGAGAAGATCCAGTGAGAATCACCACATGACTCTGGGCTAATTTTACTGCTAGTTTTTCCTTCACTCCTCAGGCACCAGATTTTTATTTGGCTCCTTTCTCAGAATGGTAGAAAAAAATAAAGGGAAACAAGTGAATTCTGAGAAAGGGAATCAGGATTCAGTGATCTTGAGAGTGAGAACTAATAGAAAGGTTCTTTGAATTTTCAGACAAAATCTTTGCTTAGTTTTATTTTGTACCACCATCAGATGGTGAGCTGTCCTGATACTGTCCTGACACATTAATTATGTTCCCTCCTGTGCTGAAAAGGATGGGAGACTTGGACTTCATTGCTACAAGACTATGTGGCTTTGGAGAGATAGTTTTAAGCACTACATCTTCCATCCTGAACACAAGGAGAAGTTACCACTTTTTTTTTTTTTTTTTTTTATTTTATAGCAGATCAAAGCTGGAGATGCAAGAGAGATACTCCCACAAAGGAAACCCAGATGCATTTTACAAATACCCAAATTGTGCTATCACAGCATTAAATATTTACCAGTGAGTGTCTGCCCATGGTGTACTTTGGTATATTTAATTTCTTTTTATTGTTATTGTCTGTCTGGGCTTGGACTTATCTCCTTGCCCAAACATAAAGGATGATTTGTGTCCTGAACGTATGACATGTGAAGCAGTGCTTAGGTTTTCTTGAGATTCAATTAATGAGGTAAGGAAAGGGCAGAGGTATGGAAAAAGGCTTTGCTAAGCTGCCTTTAAAATTTCATACCATATTGAAAATGGAACTCTGTCAGAAATAGTTTTGCTTTTGAAGGTCTGCTCTGTGTTAGCAGTACAAGAGGCAACTGCCTAAAATAAGAAAATATTAGGAGGGTGTTTGGGGGCTGTTTATTGAGGGCAAGGCAGGGAGGGAGCTGTGGGTGGTGTGTGTTTCCCAGGCTGTTAAGGGCATCAGGGACCACAGAGCTACTGCTAACAAGTGGATTCTAACATACTAATGTATTTTTACTCTTTGGCAAAGTATTAAGGCTAGAGAGTTGCAGACTGTTTGTGACACATGGTAATTTGTTGAAAATCACTATTTGCAAAATAGAGGGGACCTGTTATATTAACAGAACTGACAAGAAAATAAATGGCTATTTTTGGTTTTGATGTTTTATGGTGTTTTTTTTGTTTGTTTGTTTGTTTGTTTTTTAATCAACAACCTTTGACCCTGGGAAAGATAGACACAATATTGGCTATTACTTACCAAATCAAATGTATTTAAATGCACTGTCTCTGATATTTAATAAATATTGTAGTGTAGCTTTTTGTGGCTAATAAAACTTAGTTTACATTACACCCCTTGCCTGTATGATTTGCCTCCTAGGGCTCACTTAGAGTGCATTAAGAAGCTGCACACAAGATCAGTGTGATTTGCTGCAAAACTTAAATAATTCATTTATGCACCACTGCTCTCAGACAGTGTTTTTACAAACGCTGTAATGAGACAAGCTGTGAAATGTCTTACATGGTGCAAATGAGGTCTGCTACTCAGGAAAAGTCTTTCTGCACAGATTTGATTCCTTGAAGTCTTCAAGAGGACTTTCTAGGCATTGTGGTGTAGACCTCCAAAGCACACTGATGTGGCTATTTGTCCTAACTTAGCAATATGTTTTACTTCCAGTATTTCCAGTGTTTTCCCTGGAGGACCAAAAATGAGTACAGTGCAGAGTAGAAACTCTAGTTCATTACTGTGGGACAAGGCCCTTTCCTGACTTTGACTATGCCTTGTCTACCACGCTGATACTTGTTTTTACTCTGCTCTCTGCAGTACTCTTGATTTTTTAATAATGGGCATGGAAGGAAATGGAATTATCAAAGTTAAAATATACCGGAATTGAGCTGTACTGTCAAGGTTGTTGACAACTCCCCTGATGCTCACTCTAAATTTTTGTCCTCTGGAATTGTTTTCCTTCTGTGTAGCCATAACCTTCAATAACCTCTGCAGAAGTCTCATTGTCATGAGGAAGAGCTTAAAAGTATGTCCTGCACCTGCACTTTCAGCAAGAAGTTCTCCTGACATGAAATATCTCTATTATTTACACTAAATTTTAGAATGATTTGTATTTCTCTTACTCTAGTAATTTGGATGGAGAAGGGGGAATAGAGCTTGGCGTTGGCGAAGGAGGGGTGACCTCTCTGTTATTTTTTGATGTGTATTAGACTATAGCTGTTAACGGCAGGATCAGATCTAATTTGTCCTACAGGAAGAACAAATTACAGAAGAATTAAAACTTAAACAAGTTAGTCCTAAATTAGTAATTGGGTAAGAATAATCTGTTTACAGCATGTGTCTGACTTTGCCAGGAAAAGTATCCAACAGTTTATATTTCCCATGCACATCTCAGCACTGACTTAGAGCTTAAGATGAAATAGGGGGAAAATCTGAGTCCACTGGATGGCTCTAGTTGGAATTTGTAACTAATTGGAAGAATGTGTAATTACAAGCAGATTTTAATTTTTAATATTAAGACAAAAGTTCAATTTTTCCTAACTTCTTAATGTGTCAAATTTTCTTCAGAGTCTTTTGCTAGAAGATATTTTGCAATTGCCTGTAGTTTTGCATAGCCATTATAAAACTTTAAGTGTGCAAAGGAGAGTAATATTTTACAAAATGAAAGCTGGAGGAAAAGGAAGAAAACAAAATGTTAGTGATACTGCTAGGTAGAGATCCTTTTGAATTTGCTAGCACTCCTGTGAGCATTCCCCCCTCTTCTCAACCAGACTTGAATCTGAGAAAATTACCATCTGTGCATAGATATTCAGGAAATTAGCTAAATTTGTAGTGTAAACATTTTCAAATGAATATTTGCACAGTACAGTCTCTCAGCAATGCATTATCCTCTTTCATTTGGTAATCAACACATATCCCTTATGAGTTGTGTTGAAAGGGAAGAGAGTGACTCTCACTAAACTCTAATTATCCCTTCCTTCCTCCTGGGAAGAGCTGTCTTTAAGCTCCCTTTTGTGAGCTGCTCTGCATTTCACAATCATTCCACCTCTTGATCACTCTTTCTCCTTATTTTGCCTAAAAGTATACTGTAGGACATAAGGGCATAAACCCAGGCAGCTCCGTGTAGGATGTCTGCTGAATTCCTGTAAGGTAGGATTCCCAGACCAACACAAAGCCTCAGTGAGATCCAGAGAAACTGACTTTCAACTGAGGTTTTATGCAGGACACGGGTTTGTTGTAATACATTTCTTGTATTACCACAAACCCATGGCGGTAAATATTTCTTGGCTCAGGACTGGGAAAATGACATATTTCCATTAGCCTCGAAGTATTTTTTACTCAATTGGATCTGTAGCAACATGAGTCAGCTGTTTCTGCTAAGCAGTGTTTCTAATTCAGCCTTTTTCCTAATAAGCACGTACGTATAACGTGAGCTTCCTACACCGATTAATCTGTATTTCCTCCATATGGCTTGTAGATTTTTATTTTCTTTTAGTTTAGTGCAAACTGCTGAATAGTAAAATGCAGTCAAGATCTTGTTTTAGCAAAAAACAGATTCCAGCTGAAGTTGCCAGGGAATTGCCAAAATTAGCATATCCTGGTAGTTTTGGAAAAGGAATTTTTCAGCCCATCCATCTGACTGCTAGGTCTTGAAAATTGATAAATTTTTGAGTAGTCCTGTATATAACTGTTTTTCTGTGTTTTTCTGTGAAATTTCTGAAGGCAGGGTGTGTAGAAGAAGAAAGCTGGACCAAAGCTTACTGAAGCTGGTTCAGAAGGACAAACAGGCCTGTGGAGTTGTCTTGAGATTACTCAGCTGAGATACTACACCCCAGCAGAAAGAGAGGCAGGAAGAATGCAGACATCAGAAGATGGGGAAGATCTGTGTTTAGTATAATACTGAATTTAAGTTGTTTGGAAGTAGATACTTTGTATTTGGGGAGGGTAGGAATTTATAACCTGTGCATAGGAAATAATTATTTGCTAATTTTAATGTGCAATTAGGAGCATTGGAGTGGTACCAGCAAAGCTTTTTTATTACTGCCTCTGGGCTATCAGAGTAAAGCTGTAGCCCTATTCATGTGCATCCACAGATACAGAGAACTCAAAGACAAAAAGGCGTGCACAGATGCATGGTAAAGCACTGCAAAATCTAACCACTACCCTTCCTTCCAGAAACCTTGATTAAAACCCTCTTCTCCCTCCTACGAAAACAAAAACAAAAACTAAAAAAAAAAAAAACCCAAACCAGAATAAAAACCTTTTTCTTTATTATCAATGAAATCTAATGGCATAGTTTTTTTCTTCAAGCAGGGAGAATGTTGATTCCTGGAAAGCACTTTGTACAAATTTAAGTCCTTTCCCCTACCAAGCATAATTTTTAACAAAGGAATCAATCTCTCTCCCAGCAAACCAAGGTGAACAAATACATATACAAAATAATTTATTTTTTTCTTATTATAAAAATTTGTTTGGTTTGCAAAACCAAGCTGGAATATTTATGCCCTCCCTTTTAGGGAAGGTCAGCAGATATATCCTCAATTACCCATTTGTATGCGTTAAATCAAATGACTCTATATTCAATATTTTGTTTTTTAATTTTGTCTGAGCAGGAAGCTGGAAATCCAAATTAATGGCTCTTCCCCAGTGACATAAATTCAGCGAGGTGTTTGTAGCTTGCTTGCCTCGTTAAAGTGCTCTGACATGATTGATAACCCTTGTCCTCCCTGGCTGTGAAGGCTGCTCAGCAGAGGCAAGTAGACCATGCAGAGAACTTGTACTGCGATCCAAATTCAAGATGTTTTCATTTTTTCTACTTCCAGGTTGTGAGGAATGGTTTCTAAATAGATCGGTACCCTCCTTGTTTCCTCACTAACAGCTGCTGCTGGACATGGTAATATACCAAAGTCACTGCAGCTGAGCAAGGAAAAGTAAAGCTTGTCCCTGTGAGGTATCTGGGGACAGCTGCTGTGCTGGGACCATCTTGTGTACACCCTGTACTGTTATATGGTGAGGGTATTTTAACATGCAAAGGGTCCCCACATGAGTAGTAGATGTTCCACTTCTTCCCCCTTTCAGTGTTTACCTGTGCACTGACTGGTTGGACTTTGAACTTACAAGGCCAGATTTCTTCCAGAGAATCGGAAAGTTTCTGTAACAAAAATCCAGATAATAAATATTTCAAACTAGTATTCACAGTCTTTTTAGTGTTCAGTTCATTTTTGCAAGCATTGATTGACCCTTTTGTCATTCCAAGACAGCCTTTACTTCAATGGACTGGGAATCTGATGGATCAGTCCAGGCAAGATGAGGTGTGAACATCTTGGGAAAAACTCCTCTTAATTTTGGTGCTTGGCTTTAATCTCATACTCTTGCCCACTCTATGATACTAAAAGAGAGAGTGGATTTGTCCTCTGTGGTTTAACGTTTGTGAGGCTTGTGGATTTGCTAAGGGATAGTTTGCAATTCGGATTATTGGGATCTTTGCTGTAGCAATTGAGTCTCTCACAATTTATTCAAAATACAGGAGCTTAACTTGAACAATATTATCTGCAGCAAGTTCTCAGTAAGGTGTAACTGAAAATAGATTAAATGTCAGATACATATTATCTTCATCTGGCAATCCATGCAAAAATTGGGAAAACAGTCTTAAGTGTTTGGTCTTCAAATAATGAATATGCAACACTTAATGAAATTCCCAGAGCTTTGAATATGAATCCGAATCAAGGATAAAATTGCTAAAAAAAAACCCTTACAAAGGACTGAAGGAATAGCATCAATCACCTGTGGCTGCTGATGTGGATGGAATTCCAGCATGGACACATCTCTCTAATCAATGTTATTGCTACATTTTATTTTGTCTTTAGGCAGAAGCAGAAAGTAAATGTAAGTAAAAGAGTCATGCACATCAGTCTTTCCATAATCCTTGTCCTCTGAACTACTTTTTCCCCATAGGCTATTAGTATCTTTGAATAAGTATCCAGTTCTTTTCAATAAACACTGTGCAGCTGGAGTTAAAGTGGCTACTAGTAACTGAAGTGACAGCTACTCAACTGCCAGCGACCAAGAGGAGCTTGCTAAACCTGAAGATGTCACATCTTTTTTGTAGCTCCATTTTAAAGCTTTGGGAGGCAAAACAGGTAGTCAACTAGGGTGTTTATTCATTGGAGGTCAGGCTTTTGTATTATGAAACTTCTAGCAGATGTGATAAGCAGTAAATTGCAGATCTATCACCTTCTTTTTTCTATCTCCTTTTTTTTTTTTTTTTTTTTTTTTTTTTTTTTCCCTGTGAGTGTGTGTGTGAAATCAGCAGGATACTGCCTACATTTGATTTATGGCCCACTTTTGACCAACTCTTATCAGGCTCCCACAAGCCCTTTTCTGATGCAGTTCGTGTCTGAATGACAATGGACAACCAGTGCCATTATGCTCCAAAATCCCTCTCTGCATTCTAGACACCTAAGATTACATCTGGGCTATTGATTTATTACTCCCCCCTCCCGCTTTTTTTTTCCCCACAGGGACCGGTTTGTTCAGCCTGAACAAGATAGACTATTATTAAACTGAGCAAACTACTCTGTGTGAACTTGGTAGAGAAATAATCATTTGCAACCACCTTTCTAACTACCCAGGTTCATAAAGAAATGGAGGTGTTGAAATATTAAGACGGTTTATATATGGGTCCCACCATTCGTGTTTGTTCAGATTATATATAATTTATATACATGAAATGAGACCCAACAGGCATTCTGTTGTGTTGGACATTATAGGCATATTGCCTAAAGCACTGCAGTATTGCCACCCAATGTACAAAACCCAAATTATTACAAATCTTCATTATAGAAATACCTACTGTTACACCAACCGTATCTGTGACAGAGAGATTTTATGACATATTTTAGAGCCTCAGAAAAATGTATGTATTCTACCAGTAGATTTTTTTTGTTTTTTGTTTGTTTGTTTTTTTTTTTTTTTTTTTTGTTTGTTTGTTTGTTTTTTGTTTTTGTTTTTTGGTGGGGGGAAGAGAGGAAGCTATAAATTTTCCAGTACATTGAATTTTATATCTCCTAAAAATGTACTGTGTAGGATTCACATTTAATATCCCTCAGCTATAGTAATCTGTGCATTTAAGTCAGTAAGTGACAAGATACAGACAGGGCTTCTAGTTAAAATGGTTATTTCTTTTTCCTTTGTCTTTCCTCCCCCCAGCTCCCCCTTCCCTCCCACAAGCACATATCTCATCCTTGCATCTTCTTTTAGTTAAAACAGCATTACAAAAACTGATACACTGATTCAGTTGCCACATGTGAATCCTCTGGTCTGCTTTTAGGAAACTCTGAGCTCTAGCACACCAGCAACTTCTACAGCTGCTCTGAGAAAAACCTAGAGCATGGCATGGACTAAACACCACAAACAGCAGCTTTCAGGGGTTTGCCCTCCCTGATCTTGGTCATGGGGACAGATCTGCTTGACCTTCAAACAGACCTCCCATGTTCAATGTTCTACCTCAAAGGATTTATTTTATTCTGCCTACTGTTCTTTGTGTTTGCCTACTGTTGTTGGTGTCCTGATAGACTGGTTTTTATCCAGTGACACGTGGGCGGAAAGTGTCACACACAAGCTCTAATTTAATATTTTCTTTTAGGCATTTCTTCTTTCTCCTGTGGAGGAAAACATTCTTTCAGCAAAGAACCAAATAATTCCAGGATCACGTAGAGAAAAATTAACTTTTGTCAGATGTTTATCATGTCATTTTCTCATCTTTAGGAATAAAGTAGTCCTTATGGGGAAAAAAAAATCATTTGAAGTTTTATAATTATTCCATGTTTCCTTCTGTGGGCTTTTATTTCTTTGTCCATTCAGGGCTTGATCCTGCCAGATCTTGTGTCTGTTCCAATAAAACACCTATGGATATGCTCAATAGAATTTGAAAGCTCAGATATCCATGAATGGTTTGGAAATACTGAAGTATTTTTTATTATTGTTTAAAGATAGCTGATCAATGGGGTGTCTGAGTAATGCCTATCACTGAGGCCCTGTAGAAAGTGAAGATATTTTTCCTATGAATATCATACCTTTTCAATCTAGTTGAGCATCTAAATACTGGAATGAGAAAAGGAACTGTGTTAAAGCTGAGTATGATTGAGTCTGTTCAGTAGCAAAGAAATAAGTTATACAGAAATACATAAATCAGGGTTACAGAGACCCACAGATTGCATTGCTATTGGTAACTGAGAGCACTATGGCTCTGCAAGGATACTGGGGAGTTACAATAGTTTCTGGGTAGAGTAGGGAAAATAATTAATGGCTGATGGAAAAGGATGAAATGTTTTTTCCTCAGAATGGAGCAAGTAAGAAGGGATGTGAAGGCAGCACAAAACAAGAAGTGGAGAGTCAAGCAAACTGAAATATGGCAGGCTGAAAAACCCAAAAGGGAACACTTTTTCCTGTAACGTGTAACTCAGCTGGGAAATTCGTGCTTCTATTCAACAGAGAACAAATCAAATTTTAGAGAGAGATAACCAAATTTATAGCAGTAGTCCATGCTATAGCAGGAAGAGCAACATCAAGGTCATTAGCAATGCACTGCATCCAACCTTCAGTATCTGGGTAGCTGGGGCTTGGGAGGGACAAGTAGCCAATAACTACAGGTAGCAGAGTTGCACTTTGAAGCTTAGTTTTGGCCATAAGGGGCTAATCTTGAATGACTCTTGCCCTTATCTAATATTGTATTTCCATTAAATTCAATGTATTTTTAGAAGCTTAGGATGACCAAGGTGTTGGATGTCCTGTGTGCAGAATGGTGTTCCCAGTCTCCCTATGTTATGGTTGACTGTCAAAGAGAGGAAACAGAAATCACATCAATTCAAACAATCCAGAACAGATTTAAGTCTTGCTGAAGCTGACAGTCACTTTTGTGACATTCACTACTGTTTGGAGTAAACTCTCACAGAAACCTGCTCTGGGTAAGTCAGATCCAGAGTTTTTCTGACTTCATGGAGGGCCTCTTCCTCTGTCATGGAAACTCCACCATTCCCATATTGCAGCTGACATGAAATTGTGATTTATTTGTCTAAAGGCATTTCCTGGTATTACTTTGTTTTGGAGCAAAACCTACTTTATTTCATTTAGCTCCTGGTGTTTTCTACCCTACCACACAGACACTGGCCCACAAAGTATTGGCTTGCATAATGGTGCTTCAGATAAAGGTCATAAATGATCTTATTTGGAAATTAATTCAAATAAGAAAGAGAACAAGCCAAAACCAAGCCTCTACTGGGCATGTTAATAATGTCATTTGTTTACAGAGTGCAAGATTTCTGCTAGAGGACATCTTGAATCATTGGCTGCTGCCCTTAGTGTTTGCCTTTGGTTGCTCCTGTTGTGAGGGAAGTGAGTCCAAAGGTCAGAGAGACTGCTGTTCAACACTGCCTGAAGATATCTATTCATCTTCTGTACATCCATGCTGATATTTTGAAATATGGAAGTTAGGATTTTGATGCTTTGAAAAAAAAAATAGATGGGATTTAGTTCATACTGTGGACGAGTTCTAGTACAGTCATTGGTGCTACAGCCAGGAGGAATTAATGCTATAGTTCCTGAACACTAACCAGGAAAAAGGAGGTTGTTGAAATGTTGGAAAACAATGGCAGCAGATTAGAGCAGGTGTTTGAGGGCAGTGTCAGTGGTGCATGTGACAGGAATGCCTGTCAGCATAAGTTTTTGGTGTGATTATTTCTTATGCATGTAAATTCTGTGTGGTTTGGGTGTTTTTCTGAGCAGTCTTCAACCCAGTAAATGCAGAAATATTCCCCTGAGAAAGCATCTGTGCTTCATTTCTCTTCTCATACATACGCAGAAGAGGGTGAGAAGACACAGTCAAAATATAATCTTTAGAAAAGGGCATTTGTTGTAGAGGCAGACAGGACTTGTGTGGCTCTATGCAGAAAATGTGCTGAGTTTCAGCAGGTAGCAGGTAAAAGAGCAGACAAATAGGGAGCCATATTGTCAGCCATGCTGAAAAGTGCTCTGATGCCCTTTCCTAAGCATTTTCTCATCAACAACAGCAAGATCAGATGTTTATTTCAGACATGAATAGCACAAACACATGTCGCTTGGCTCTTTCCTTCAATAAATAGCAGTAGCAATTAATTATCTCTTGGAGCATGTTACATCTATAGAGAGGATTTTAAGCCCTCACTTTGCTTTTAAGACTTGACAGTATTTCTGAACTGTTCAAAGGTGCATGTTTAACATGTGAAGAAGCTGGCATTCTGGCTTAAGCAGCAGGTACACAAAGGCTGTCTTCCCACCAGTTCAGTTGCACTTTTGGTTTAAGAGAACATGTTTCCCTTATTACAGTGAATAAAGAGCAGGAGATAATTCAAACACACTGTGAGGGTCTCCTGGATATAGCTATGGATAGTAGGTGGTATTTATGCTCCATTTTATATGGTTATCAACAGCTCTTTGTGTTCTTTTTTTCTTCTTTTTTTTCTAATGTAGGTTATCCTCAGGAAAGGAATGAAAAGGAGTGAATGTTGTCTTAGCTGCTATAAAGTGCTACATTTTAGCAAGTATAAATCATCATCCTGAAGTTCATTAACCTTAATATAATTTAGTCTTCATGTGTCATCAGTTGAGCCCAAGCCTTCCAGATGAGTCATTCACTATCTGCTAGATTTGTGGGGGCAAGCTAAATTTTGTATATAATGAACCTTATCCATAGGCCTCTTTCTGCACTCTGCTCATTGAATGGGAATTGGCGTTTGCTGGACTGAGAAGGTGCTGTGAGACAGGCAGGGTTGTGACAGCCTAAAAGAATAGGAGCAACCAGCTCCAGAGGAAAAGTCCTTGTCATAGAAATAGGTGTCAGTGGAGTGGTGTAGTGGCTCTGACTCTCCTTTTTTATACACCAGTGTGTGAGCCAGGAATCACCCTGTAGCAGCAAAGGGAAATGCAGCTGAGAAACTTCCACAGAGCCACCAGGTACCCAGCCTCGGCTGTCTGCAAAGCAGCACAGATGCCCGAAAGCATTGGTGAGCACTGAGGAAGTGTGAAAACCCAAGAGAGGACAGCAGAGCTCAGCTGGTGTTCTCAGCAGCCACCTCAGCCCACCAGCTGCTTTGCTAGCATCCTGCACTGCCCAGGGGTCACACAATGGGTTGATTTTAAGGAGGCATGTAAAGCAAGATAATAATGCCACTGACCTTGTGGATTTTTACAGGGAAATCATCCCGTGCCCAGGGGCTGGCGTGACACAGGTGGAGCTCGCTGGAAGGTTTGATAAATGGGCTGTGGAGACTGGCACTCTGTGTGGAGCAAAGGCAGGGGTCGATGTAGTGTTTGTAATATGAAAGATGAAGACAGGGCTAGGTCAGGGAGAACACTGCACTTTGAGCCATAATCTTTCCACTGTCCAAACTCCACAGAATCAGTTTCTCCATCTCTTCCAGCATATCAGAGGCATTTGTAATTCACACTTTTAAAAACTGCTACCTATTTCTACTATTTTGTGGATTAAAAAAATACCTGAACTTGTACACACAGAGACAGAATAAAAATCCCCCCACAGCTTCAGGTCATCGCTCTTTTGGCTGCATGAAGCTTACCTATTGACAGAAATCATCTACCTCCAGCTGAGTGTACTTCTCAGCCAAGGTCTGAAAGTCTGTCACCTCCCATCATGATCTGTCATACAAACATCATACACAATGTTAACCTAGTGGTTAGAAAGATTTGTTGCAAGTCTGTTGGATCATTTTTAATTTTTTTTTTAAAACCACCTAGTGCAGTAGGGTTGAATTGTCTTATAGATTATGTGCAGAGGTTGAGTCTCAGTTTATCCTAGTAATCTGCCCTGATTTCTTACAGGAGTCCTGTGGACTGCGAAAAAAATGCTTGAGTCAGACTCTTCTCTGCTTAAGACTCAATAAGGGCATGGGTTGATCTAAACACATATATCTTCATCTGTGCTGGGGGGATAGGGGGCGGAGAAAAGAAAAATCAATGCTGTCTGTGGCTGAATTTCTAGTTGTGTTTCATAAGGCTGTTACTTGGCTCATCTCTTACCTCCAGACATTGCAGAATAGCCCTGCTGCATTCCTTCTATGTTGGACTGTCTGGATTTTTCTCCAAGAATATAGGCTTTGCCTATTACTTCTGCCTCTTCTCTGTCTTTTTATTTTTTCAACCTTTTTCCCTCTTCCTCCATTTTGCCTCTTAAGGGTGTCACAAACTGTGTCACTTGATCCCTTTTTGTGGCTTCTCTGCTGCCTTCCTCTCCAGGGCCCCGAGTGGGGAGGGTCAATGAATTGCTCCCCAAAGCCCAAGAGCCACAGTAGTCTGGTTTTGCCCTCAGGAAAATAATGATTTTTACAAATTTGCTGGTTTGAAAGGGGTCTTTAAAATCATAAAGAAGAAGTGTACCTGCTAAAAATCATCTTCATTTGAACGAAAGTTATTTATATATGAGAGATTTTTAAAGACATCTTGAGAGAATTGAGAGAAAGGACCCACAGGTTGTTACATAATCCTTGAGGTCTTTGTGCTACCTTAGAGCCTCAAATCAGAAGACACTTATATCATTACAGTTGATATTGAATTTAAACGTCTTTGTTTAACATACTTTAAATTGATAAAATTTTAAATGTGTTTTAAAAATAACATAAACAGTTTAAATGCAGTTTTTCTTCTTTTAAACAAATTCTTGCTGCTTTTCTATTACTTTCTGAAAACTCTTCTTTTTGCTGTCACAAAACAGTTCCAACTAAAGCACTAAAAATACTTTGAATCGTAATGACATTAGGAAAAGTCTGCATTCAAGGTCTGGAGAGAGTAAAGAGTGGAGTTCTAGTTTTGAACCCCCCTAATAATTTACCTAGACCATTGTATGGAAAAAATCAATCAATCAGTTGTATTGATGTCTTTCCATTAACTAGTTTGTCCTCAGTTCTTGACTAGGTGAAGGGTCCATGAGGACGCAGGTTCTATCCTCAGCTGCATGACTGGGAGCAAGACTGAGGCCAAAGTAACGTTTGAAAGGTTTCCTTTTATTTGTAGAACAAATGTTTTCATCCAACTGTAGCACAGTCAAACAGTGTGAAGGAAACATAACAATCCTCCTGTCTCTTTATCTGTGTTTTTATAAGGTCACCCATCAGCACAGTATCTAAGAGTCTTTTTTCTTTCCTTTAAGGGTCCTGGTCAGGAGTTGAAAATAAGAAAAAGAGAGGAAGAAAAACCACAAAGAAAGAGGCATATGAAAAGTAAAAAAAATACAGAGCTGGAGGTGAACCTAAACACTCAGAGGTAATTTGCCTTGAGGAGCAAGAACTCTTGAGACCTATGCGTAGACTTTGGAAAAAAGAACCTGTGAACAATAGTAAAGGCTATGAACGTACCATCCCTCTGACAGGTATGTAAACCTTAAGATTAAAATAACAGCTTCAAAAGTCCTTCTGTCAGAGTGAGTTTGCTTTAACTAGTCAGGGTTTCAGGGGAAGTATCATAAAGAAAATATATATCAAGTAGAGATAGCTAAGGAAATTTCTGTTTGAAATTTCTAAACAGGTCGGTCCTTGAAGAGTGTTCTCTAAAACTTGACAAAGTTATCATGACATTAAAATAACATTCTATAACATCAAGTGATTAAGGGCTATAACTAGTGGATTTTAACAATATTTTTTCATGTATATGTTGAATCATCTTTAAGATAAGTTTTGTACATAAGAAAAATGAAGAATCAGGAAGGGCACAAAATTTCACTTCCCATTTTTTGCTTTGTGTCGGTTATTATTTTGATTTTAAAAAAAGTTCACTAACATTTCTGGCAATTCTGATACTCTTTTATTTCACAAAGTAATTGTGAAGGATTCCTAACAGGCCTTTAGATTTTTGTCCTAGTTTAACAATGTCTTTCCACTCTATCACTTTTAATTGTGGGGGGTGGTTTATTGTACATACATTCATGGTACTACTGAGGAGGAGACAGTGGGTATTTCAATCACGTGTATATCTCTGTGCATCCGCTAGTTGTATACTAATCACATCCTTTCTACAAATACAAGCCACTAACCAAACCCCTTTTTGCATACTGTAAAGAAATAAGAGAGCTCTTGACCGCGGAAAGCAGACATGACTTATTTAAAAAGAGTGAAATTATTCAGCAAGTTCTCATTGATACTTCTTTGAGCAGCAGCTTCCTCATCCTAGAGATCTTAGTTGAGGTTTGCAGATGACCACATGTAATGATGTGGTTTCTTGTCACTAATAATAATTACGTGAGGCAGCAATGTGTGGTGCAAAATACTATTACTCAGTAAAAGGCATTTGACTGACCTAGCTACCCCAAAAGCTTGTTGCCATCTTGTATACATTACCACTCCTTCCAGAAACACATCAGACTTCAAGAAACATTTAGCAAAAATTTCAGCTGCTGTCAGGCCATGTACAGGTCTAGTATAAGGCCCACCAGAGTCAAAGGCTGGCTTATGCTGAGGAGCAAAATAGACTGAAAGGTCAAATTCTCAAAATCATCTTGTGAACTTTGGCATTTGCTTTGACAGATCCCATACCTCTATACATAGCCACTGGTTCAACAAACTACTTAGAGCTATGACCAGCTTAGAAAGATGTGAATCATTGCACTGCCTTCAACATAGTGACTCACATCCCTGAGCAGCGTCCCTTGAGCTGCTCCTCTGAGTTGGCCCCTCCACTCCAACAGGCTGCTGGGATGACTTATCTGCAGTGTCAGGTGTTTATTAAAGGCAAAGGGTTCATGATGATGGATTGTGTTTTTGCTGCCCATTTGGAAAGTATGACCCCAAATACTGGGATCTCTCTGTTGTTCTTTCTTTCCTATTTATTCCACCAAGAATGCCATATGTAAAGGCATTATAATTCAAGAATTTTTCTAGAAATGCAGCCCCAATTCTCAAATAGGAGCAGTACAATAATTTATTTTGTTTTGCCTTTACTTCAGTTTCTATGTACTTGTTCTATGTGATTAACTTCATCACAAATCCAAAGAAATGTTCACAGTTGTTCCTCAGACATGTTCTTTGTGCATGTCTATCAGAGAATCATAAAAATCAGAGACAAAATTCTTTTGCATTAGATCATCTCATCGCTGCCCTTGCCAGCACAGACCTTTTTCTCTGTACAGTATATTCTCCAGTGCTTTGTCCAGTCTAGCTTTAAGTAGATTAAATATGGTATTTTCTCATCGTCTTGCTAGAAGTTGTTGTAGAGGCTTGGAGGTAATTGCCACTGGCACCCTTTGAAGTGTGTTGTGGCCCTTACCACACTTTTCATTTGTATCCAAACACCATGCTATCCTCCAGCTGTCATGAGTATTATGTGGCCATAATTCTTTAGTGTTCTGTGCTGAACACTTGCAACTAAGATGGAACAAAAGAAATGAAAATGTGGTTTTGGTTTCTTTTTGGCAGACAGTGTACATAGGGTTAGTTCATTTAAGCAACCCAGAGGTGAAATAGTAAGGTGAGGGCCTCTAGAATATTTTTTTGATGAAAACTAGAGATATTGAGATATGGTATGCTTGTCTGCACATGAAGATTTTACCTAGTTAAAGAGGTATATTTTACAGGGTTCAATTAATAACTACATTCGAAATACTGTCTGCTTTTATGACACAGACAGCAGATTTAGCCAAATGATGGGTGCTTTTGAAGAATACTACTGATGATAAACACATTTAAGCAAAGTAGTAATAATGTTTGCAGTTTCCTTTTCCTCTAAGGGGATGTATCAAGGGTTTTACTCAGTCCTTGCTCAAACTGTGCTGCTGCTTTGGGCTTGGGACATGTCTGGCACTCTGTGACATTACAAAATACAGCTCAGACTTGATGGGAGGCCAGGAGTAAGCTACTGGACCTCTTGTATTCAGACTCTTATTCTTGAACTATTCTGTTTCTCCCAAAAGATGTTAAGGCACTGTTAGCTGATCTCTTCATTTAAATGTTTGCTTTCTCTTCTCAATGTCATCAGAGCCTCAACTTCCAATTGTACCAGCCATAGGCCTATAAAGACAGGAATCTCTAAGTACAGTTCTCCATCCATATCACTGTCATTACTCATTTCTGTAGCCTTACAGAGAGGGGAATACTGTCTCTTGGTGCAGCCTCTTTGCTTAATACTTTTACTCAATTCATATTGAAGGTTCTTTACATAGGGATTATTCATAGCACTCTCACTGCTTGCTGTTACTGCCTCTGAGTTCATGAATCCTAAACTGAGATCACATCATATGGCCTAATATTTCTTGGACATGTAGTACCCATTAAAAAGTCATTTTAAGTTATTAATATTTTATTATGAATACTTACAAATGTTTATTATAAACTGGGTTTTAAGCAGCAGCTCATGAGAAAAAAATCCATTACATTTGTATTAAAACATGTTCAAAAGTTTAATTATAAGAAAATTCAGCTGAACTGTTAAAAGCATATATTGCAGTGCCCTGCTTTGGCCAGTTCATGTCAGGCTGCGACATTCAACTGAGAAGGCAGATTTTGCTGTGTCCCACATGAAGTCCAAGAAACCAAACTGGTGATTTAGGGAACAGCTAAATACTCCATGTTCTTGTCTTTCTTGGGCAATACTCTTGTCTGAGACTCTGGGTCAAATGCTGCTGTTGAAATCCCCTGTGTGATTAATGGCTGAAAATGAGTTCTGCTGGATTTTAAAGATGAGGGTTTCTGCCTACTGGAAAGCCCACTCTTGAAAGTGGAAGCCACTTTCCTGACTCAAAATGTGGGCTTTATATCTAGCTCTGGAGGGTCCCCCGTTTTGCTCGCCCTGTGAATCAGAGGTCTGACTCCAGTGGAATCATCTTCTGTTTGGTAGGGGTCCTTTCATGTAATACACTGCTTTGTTTTGTTTCCCTTTTCTAGAAACTCTTTCTAGGAAAGCCTTCTTGGGCTGTTTCCCCAAAACATTACACCCTTTAGGAGAAGAGTATTTGAGTATTTACCCCTTTGTAATAAGGGCTGAAAACAGGGTAGTTTTAAAAATAAATAATATTATAAAATTATCAAAATCATCATCATCATCATTGCTCTGGCAGTTATTTTATATCTTTACCTCAAACCAGAATGATGAAACATCTCTGATTAATTATCCTACAGGAGCATTTAAATTCAGCAATTGTAATAGTTCTTAACAACTGTCATTGATGGTATTATTTTTCATTGGGAGGAAAAATGGTTATTGCTCACACTGACCTCCAGTGAATCTTGTCACCCAGCCCATACCCTAGACTTGCAATATAATTAAAGCACTGTGGTTAGATAATAGTTAGGTACGAAAGTGTAAGAACTAATATTTACATTTTCTCTTTTTATTGCTCTTAAGTTTCATATAAAAGGAAAGGTAATGCAACTGAA